>NW_015175660.1:915-1034 GCF_001447785.1 Gekko japonicus | reverse complement strand
AGATGGGTGATTGGTCTCCACTGGCTAAGCCCCCCCAAGGCCCTCCCGCCATACAGTCAGTGGTGTGGCCGGACACTCGAACAGCCACCAGGCCGCCTCCCTCCCCCCACCCTGTCTGG
>NW_015175660.1:0-652 GCF_001447785.1 Gekko japonicus | reverse complement strand
TTGAAGCACGGAGACACAGGACCATCGGCACTCGTCTGCGAGGCTGGGTGAGAAAACACCATGGACGTGTGCACCCTCACCCCTCGGATGAGCAGACGGATCCCACGCGTCCCAGCTCTCGCACATGAGGACCTCTGATTACCATGTTGTTGTTGATGTTGTTGTTGTATCTGTTCTTATTCTTGTTGTTGTTGTTGTTGTTGTTTTTGCTGTTCTTGGTGTTTCATTTTTAGTAGTAATAAAACTTTTTTATTCAAAAGAATATGAACTTGGTTTAATTCCTAATGGGGAATTCTGGCCATCGTATGTCTACCAAGGAAACGTGGGATCTCTCGCCAAGCTGCTTGGTACCCCAGGCAGGGTGGGGGGAGGGAGGTGGCCTGGTGGCTGTTCCAGCATCCGTGGGTCTACTGGAGGGTCCTCGACCCAAGAGGGACATTGGGAATTTTGCACCCACCACCACCACCGAGAGCCCACTCAAGGGAGAGATGAAGGTCCGTGTTCGGGTGGACCAGACGGCATCGTATTTTGTTTCCTGGACATCATTTCTACCCCACCTCTCACCCCAGTGCTGAGTCTGTTATATCATTCTCCTCTTCTCCCTTTTAACTTCACAACTACCTTAGGAGGTAGGATAGGCTGAGACGAGAGG
>NW_015175659.1:0-6411 GCF_001447785.1 Gekko japonicus | reverse complement strand
ACCGCAGCGCACGAGGCTGGGGAAATCAGACCCGCACGCCACAGCCCCCACCGTATTTGCAAAAAGGCCCTTCAAAGGGACTTTTTGCGAGCCAATCGTACAGCCCGCAACCGTCCCTTCCCTCCCTCCTGCTAGATTTAAAGGGCCCTCCAGCTGGTCAGCGGGCCTTTAAATCTGGCACGAGGGAAGGGAGAGGGGTGGCCGGGCGGGTGGTCACTCCTGGGGGTGGGGCTTGGGAGCATCCATGCCCACCCCTGGGACACCCCCCAGTCCCCCCACCAGAGTGATGAAGGGACCTGGCAACCCTATCCTGACCTGAATATAAAACTGAATCCCACTCCTCTCTTAGTAGTGTTAGTTGTCCATTCTTCCTGCATACATATGACCATAATTAGTATTAACCTTGCTCAGCTATGCAGACTTACTTGCTTCTGCTCTAAGGGGAAAAAAATGGATTTCCCCCCCACCAGTCTGTGGGTCATGACCCATTACAGCAATGAGATTATTTTCCCAGCTACTGCAGTTTATTCAGTTTTGGCAATTTAGCCAAGTTTATAAATAGACCGTAGGCTATGAAGGAGTCTGAAACACTGCAATGTTTTCCCCTTTAGAACACATGGAAGTTGCCTGTTTATTTTGAAGGGGAAATCTGCGTTTTAAATGTAGATATGGCCTTTGTGACTGCAGAGGTTTGTAGGCAGAGGCACTTGCGTCGCAATACAGTTTTGCTGTGGGCATTGGTGCAAATCAAGAAAGAACCTACTTGTATCATTTGGGAGGGCAGCAAGGCTAACTTG
This sequence comes from Gekko japonicus, assembly GCF_001447785.1. NCBI lineage: Eukaryota > Metazoa > Chordata > Lepidosauria > Squamata > Gekkonidae > Gekko > Gekko japonicus. The sequence goes on along the minus strand of NW_015175659.1, from coordinate 5,614 downwards.
AATCTTGGATTCTGGAGGGGATTGCAGCAAATGCCAGGATAAAATTACTAAGGTGGGGCTTTTTACTATTTTGAATGGCCGTTAAAGAGTTGGGGAGCTGCGGTGGCTCAAGTGGTTAAGATGCTGAACTGCAGGCTGTGGAAGGTCAGTAGTTCAGCAGTTCAAGACCCGGGTGCCGCAAGACGGGGTGAGCTCCTGTCTCTAGTTCCAGCTCCTGCCAACCTAGCAGTTCGAAAGCAAGAAATTGCAAGTAGATAAATAGGTACCACTTCGGTGGGAAGGTAACAGCGTTCCATGCGCCTTGGTGTTTAGTCATGCCGGCCACATGACCACGGAAACGTCTTCGGACAGCGCTGGCTCTTCGGCTTTGAAACGGAGATGAGCACCGCAACCCTAGAGTCGGACTCGACTGGCTTTCAAGCAAGGGAACCTTTACTTTTACCTAAAGAGTTGGACTAGGACAGGGGACCCTAAGCCTTTTGAGCCTGCGGGCACCTTTGGAATTCTGATACTGTGTGGTGGGCACAGCCACAAAATGGCTGCTTCAGGAGGCGGGGCCAGCTACAAAATGGCTGCCACAGCTTACCTTCAGTGACACTGTGAAAATCCATGTGCTATGGTGGCAGCTGAAGCCAAAGCAATGTCTTTAAAAATCTGCACAACCGATCAAACCTCCATTGGCCAATCAGAAATTTTACAGGGCAAGAGCTCCACCTGGCCCCACTCACTTTCTAAAAACACTTGACAGACACCAAAAAAAGCACTGATGGTCACCATAGCACTCCCAGGTGGGGACCACTGGAGTAGAATGCGGTTGGAGGAAGGCACCTTAAGCTGAAGGAAGGCTTCAGACCTTGTTTAGGGGAGTGATAGGCAGTGTTCCCTGTAAGCTGTGGAGTCTTGTGAGCAAAAATTCTACTTTGTGAGCTACTGGCATTAAAGTTGTGAGCGAGTGATTTGGCTGCTGCATGAATTAGTTTGCTCTGGAGCCATCCTTCCTTAGCTAAGACAAAAATGTGTGAGCCGGAGGCTAAAAAACTGTGAGCTAGCTCACACTAACTCAGCTTAGAGGGAACACTGGTGATAGGGGACAGGCTTTTAACCTACTTCAACCTATAATCAAGAAAAGACTTATACACCTGCTCCAATATATATGACATAGAAGCCTGACTAGTCAACAATGTCTTTCAGTTTTTTGCATCAGCCGTGATGGAAGAAAATGGGTCCATTTTCATATCTTCCTGTCGTCTTAATGGGATAATCGCACAACACTAGTTGGCTATGAGAAAAAGCATGGACATTGAGTGTCTCTAGTGTGCTAGTTATATGCATCTTCTGTCTCTCAGCCTCAGGATTTTTGGTGCACCATTGCTATGCAAACTTATTTTCATGAAGAAGTTACAGTGGTATGTAAAAAGCCTAACTCTGTGCCACGTTTCTTTCTTTTTCTTTTTGCTGTCAAGCCACAACTGGCCTACAGCAACCCCATGTGGTTTTCAAGGCAGGAGACATTTGGAGGTGGTTTGCCATTGTCTGGCTCTGCATCACAACCCAGGTATTCCTTGGAGGTCTCCCATCCAAATACTAGCAAGGGTCATTCAGTCGTTCACATTGTGATTCAATGATAAGAAGAAGAGAAGAGATTGGATTTATACCCCGCCCTTCACTCAGAGTCTCAGAGTGGCTAACAAATTGCTTTCCCTTTCCTTCCTCACAACAGACACCCAGTGGCTGAAGGGGGAGTGGGTGGGGAAGAGGAGCAGACCCAGCATCCAGCAAATGGCACATGAGTACTCTATTTATCTACTTGCAATTTCTTGCTTTTGAACTGCTAGGTTGGCAGGAGCTGGGGCCAGAGATGGGAGCTTACTCCATCAGGCGGCACTAGGGTCTCTAACTGCCAAGCTACAGACCTTCCAGTCTGCAGCTCAGCATCTTAACCTCTGAGCCACTGCGGCCCTCCTGGTTGTAAAGATACAAGGTTGTAAAGATACAAGGATTATTTTCTTCTCCTACAGAAGTTTTTGCTCAGAGATATAGTTCCATCCTTCATTTTGCCCGTTAGCCACTTTTATCTTTCATAGTCCAGGTGATGGGTTTTTGTTATCTATTTTTTAAAGTGATATAAGACAAAGGGATCTGCCAGGCACTTCCTGATCATTGGCAACGCCACCCATTTGTCACACCCACCTCCTCTCAAGATGTGTGTATTAAACTCAAAGGGAAGGGCAGTCTTCCAGGAAACGCAGTAGTAGGATGGTGTTCAGACCAGCAAACAAACCTGACAAGAGAGAGAGAGCCACTCCACTCCAGTAAGTGTGTGTGTATGTATATGCAGGGGTCATTTTGTAGAAAAAGAGGTGCAGGAGTTCATTAACATAACTCATTAGCATAACTTATTTGCATATGCCACACTCCCTGACTTCACCGGAAGTGTGTCAGAAGGCAAGAAGAAGAAGAGATTGGATTTATACCCTGTCCTTCACTACCCAAAGGAGTCTCAGAGCGGCTTACAAGCTCCTTTCCCTTCCCCTCCCCACAACAGACACCCTGTGAGGTAGGTGGGGCTGAGAGAGCGCTGACAAACTTCTCTTTTTCAAGAACAGCTGTGCCAAAACTATGGTTTTCCCAAGGTCATCCAGCCAAGTCCAAGTGGAGGAATGGGGAATCAAATCTGGTTCTCCCAGATTAGAGTCCGCGCACTTAACCACTACAGCAAACTGGCAACACCCACTGCTCAGGCTCCACCCCAAAAATCTCCAAGTATTTCTCAGATGGTGAGCCTACCTGGAGAAAAACTGCTTCAAAAGCACAAAGAAAATAGTCAAAATGTTAATTGGTTTCAATATAACAAATATCTCTACATATAATAATTCTGTTTTGCTGGTGGCATTCTCTTGAACATTCTACACACTCCCAAATCAGTTGACTCCCTGATCTGTCACTCAGAAGCTGTCCCTATCCACTGGCTACGTTGCCTGAGTCTCGCCTCCAATATTCTAAACAGTTTGCTGTTCCTCTCCCCCCAATAGCCAGTTGGAACACAGAGGTCCTTTGCATATGCGGCCTCTAACATTCTAAATAGTTTGTTGTTGCTGTTGGGAGTCATTGAATGTATCCTGAGGTAAAATACATATCCAGGTCACTGGAGTTGCCAAAATACATATCCCAATCTTCCCTTAAATGGTCACTGGAGTTGCCAGTCTCCCTTGGGCCTGGAGATCTCCCAGAAATCACCATGTGTACCCCAGCCACAGCACATAATTTCCCCTACAGAAAATTTCCCAGCTAATACAATGGCTGCTTTGGGCAGTGGATTCTATGGCATTATACCCTGCTGAAGTCCCTCCGCACTCCAAACCCTGCCCTCCCCAGGCTCTACCCCTCAAATCTACAGGTCTGGCCTTCCCCCTAGTATTGCCAGCCTTCAGGCAGCACCTGGAGATCTCCAAGATCAGTTCTCCTGGAGACAACGGCTGCTTTGGGCAATGGACTCTATGAAATTATACCCTGCTGAAGTCCCTCCGCACCCCAAACCCTGCCCTCCCCAGGCTCTACCCCTCAAATCTACAGGTATTTCCCAACCCAGAGTTGGCAACCCTGTAACTGGCTATGGAACCGCCTTCCAGACCCTTGGAACCCAGAAGACATGGCATAGGAGGAGGTGCTTTTCTATCTTAGCTGCCACTGCATAACCCCAAATCAACGTAAGTCAGGGGTGGAGGGAACCATACCTATTACCATGAGGCTGTCCTCCCATACTACCCACTTGGGGCAGCAAAATGACTTGAGACAGCCCTGCCTTATAGCTAAGCAGAAGGAAATAAACATGACTTGCCTCCCTCTATTTTCCCCTTCCCTCTGCCGCCCCACCCGCCACAGCCAGGACACTCACCTGGAGCTTCCTTCTAGTGCTCGTTGTATTTCTTCCCACAACAGGCCTTACTCCTAGTTTATTACAAAATCAACAACTCTACATTTAATGATGAGACAGGATCTTCAGTGCTCCTCAGGATGGGCCCTCAGAACAAAGGCAATTTTAGCAACAGCATCCATTGGCAAGAAGAAGATAAGAAAGTCTCAAATGTTAAAATAAATAAAGAAAGGAAAATAAAGAAAATAAATTTAAAAAATAAAATCATCTGACACAAATATCATTATCTGACACAAATCTTTAACAGCATAGGTCTTCCTCCACCCCTTTGGGAGGGAGAGATTGTGCATTTATACCACACATCACAACAGAAGAGAAAGTTTCCCCCATTCTACCACTATACAAAGTCTTTGCTGGGCTAGCAAATGCTAGCAAATCAGGCCAGAATTTGCCTGCTTTTCAACAGCTACCCAAGAAGGCAAATTACGGCTTATCCTGTTACTACAGAAAAGCTGTGAGGGAAACCAACTCTGATGAACTTTAGAGCCTTTTTGGCAGGAAGTAGGAGGCCAGGACACTAGTCTTGGATTAGTCCTGATCCAGTACTGATGGCACAATGTCCATACTGAATAGGGGTCCTCTCCCTTCTGTGCTTTATATGGCATATGACCAAGAAATGCAGGATTATTCGTCTAGTGCCTGGCTGTTAGAAATCACAGTGGCATGCAGAGGCCCTAAGGAAACCTCACTACAGAGATCAGAAGGAGAAGGAAAGGCCAAACGCTGACAGTGGTGCTCACCCTTAGAAGCCTGCAACGTGACCTTGGGCCTATCTCAATCTCTCAGCCTAAACTACCCTCTCAAATTTATTGCCAGAATTACGTGGAGAAGAGAAACCATGTGAAAAGCCACCTTGGATCCCTGATCAGGGACATAATCAGGATATATATATATAAAAAATAAGTATCTTAGGATATTGCACCATCGGTGTGAAATAGCAATAATTCAAACCGGATTTTCCTGTGTTGACAAGCCAGTCTGATTGCCTCCACTGACATGCTTCAGTGCCAAGAGGTTACAAAGCCAGCCATATAGCAAAAACTAGATTTATTAAGAGGGTCTCTGACTGACCTCAGACCTGATAGGCCAATCAGAAACCTGAGAGACGATGTAACTCTCCGTGTGTTGCTAAGCACGTGATGCACCAAGTGGTGGACCAGAGAGGGGGAGAAACAAACCCATACTGCAGTTAGGCCTTGCCTCTTTCCCACACAGGTGCCCCCCCATAACTTCAGTTGCTAGGAATGTGCTAATTAGAAGACCAAAGTGAAGTAGTACTCCCTAGCACTCACAGCTGTAAGCAATTTAGCTGGCATGGTCACTCTATTCTAACTGTCTCTAACTGGCCCTGGGAAGGTTTGTGTAGGCCTCTCTGCAGCCTGAACCAAAGATTTTACTTCTCGGAGTAAAACAAGGAACCATTTCTTTTCTTCACAGACTGTACCACTGTGTATGGTTTGTACTGTCTGTTGCCATAAGTAGGCTCCTACTATGTCATTTTTGCTTTTGTTTAATGTTTCTTGGGGTTTTTTAACAACAACAACCACCTTTATTGGCATATCAGATGAAAGAAAAATGAACAGAAGGAAAATGAAATCCTAATACATATATCTCCTTTTAGAAGCTAGATACAGAGATTTCACCACCATTTCAATAATTACAGCACTTTTGGGGGAAAGA
>NW_015175658.1:0-6579 GCF_001447785.1 Gekko japonicus | reverse complement strand
TTTTCTACGAAATGACCCCTGGCTATCCTTGACATTTCTGGGTAGCTTTGGTAATCATCAGGATCTCTATGATCAGAACCTCCTGTAAATAGACGAAGCCTGATTTTTCTTTTTAATTTTTTCCCCCAGGATTTTTCTTCTCTTTGGCCCCAGTTTCCACCATCCAATCAGCCAAGCGTCGGCTGGCAAGGACTAAAAATTTTATTTGGGTTAATTTATAAAATTGTGCTTTTCTGCATGATTGGGGAGTTCCCCAATTCTGACGGAAAAATGGAACGGGTGAATCAAACCCTGGAACAGTACCTCCATTGTTTCACCAACTATCAACAGCCAGGTGTGAAAACTGAAAGAGTTATGTACTCTAGTACAACAACATGTAAACCTGCAGTTGCCCTGACCTGGATAGCCCAGGCAAATCCAACCTCATCAGATCACAAAAGCTAAGCAGGGCCAACCCTGGCAAATATTTGGATGGGAGACCTCCAAGGAATACCAGGGCCAGGAGGCAGAGGCAGGCTATTGAGCCACTCCTCTGAACATCCTCCCTGCCCCAGTAGGAGTCACCAGAGGTCACCATGACTTCCACGCATGGGCACACACGTACACACACAAAATGCAAAAATACCCTCCCCCCAAGAAACATGTAAACCTTTACGTTTCATAGTTTCTGAATCTGTGGCTGAGCTGCAATATTTGACTGAATTCTGTGCCTTTGGCGTTTCCCTGGACAGGACGCAACATGACAGTCATGTTGTAGGTGTACTTGACCAGGCAATACAATAATGTCTGGGGGGGGAGAGACCTTGAGTTTAAAACAGCAGTGGACATGGCTGTGGCCACAGAAATGGCTGCCCAGCATATGCAGGAGTTACAGAGGAGTGGGAAAGTGGATACAGCAGGACTGAATCATGTGACAGCATGTAAATCTGGACTGGCACCAAAACTATAGCCTTGTGTCCTTTCCAGGGGCAGGCACCGAGAGTTTTCTGTTCTGAGCAAGGCAGAATGCTGTTTTTGTTGTGGTGCCCTGTATAACCCTGCCTATTGCCAGTTTTGAGACCCAGTTGACTGGTGCTGTTATTGTAAGGGACATGTAGCATATTGGTGTAACTCTCAGCTGTCACCCTCTAACCAAACAGTGAGGCAGAGGTATCAGGTGAGAAATGCCAGCTTAGAGGATCTAGGCATTGAAGATGGTGAGGATGATAGTGGTGGAGTCTATGTACCTTGGGTTACTGCCATTTGCCACCAGTTCGAGCCTAAGTGATCATTGCACATGCAACTAAAGTTGTCTGCTCTAGGTTAGGGAACTCCTGGAGAGTTGGGGGTGGAGCCTGAGGAGAGTGGGGTGTGGATAGGGGACGGAGCTCGGCAGGGATGTGGTGTCACAGAGTCCACCCTCCACAGTGTTGGAACATGCAAGGTCTCTAGTGCAGCCTTATGAAGAAGATCTGAAGATCACCCTACAGGGGGACAGCTGAAGGGCTGATAGTTGGCATGGCTAGACTAGGGACTGCCCACGATTTCAAATTGTGTCCTTGCTGTCTCCTGATTGGCTCTTCTGGAGACTTCCTGCTCCTGCAGAGCTTCCTTCTTCTTGTTGTTCCTCTCACAGCAGTTAGGTTGGACAGTTAAGGTTCTCTCTTTTCTATGTTTTATAACAGTTTGTTCTTTTTAAAATAAACCTTCTTCTCTTCCCCCCACCCCAAACGGTCAGTGCTCCTCTTCCTTTGTACGTTAAAACTCTGCCAACACAAACCAGCCATTTTCTTTGGGGGAACTAATCTTTGTCATCAGGCGATGATCCTCAGACCCTTCCTGGAGGTTGGCAGCCCTATAACAAGTTGAAAAAATAATGGAATAAAAAGAGACGTTCCAACCCTTCTAAGATGGGTTGGGAGGAAGAATGGTGTGGCTTGTCTCTCTGTGCAAGCCCTGGGCTACCAGGGCATACTGTCAGTGAACACTGCCATTTCCCTGGAATGTGTGGGGGGTGATCCTCCTCTCCTCTCAGCCTGGTACACTAACTATGTCTCCTGTCTGGGTTGTTATCTGTTTATGCTTTTCTGACCTTGGGGTTCCAGCTGCTCCTGACCTGCTGGGAACAAACAGTTCCTATTTTGCCTGCTCACTTTTCTCCCGTGCGCGCGCACAATGCACAATGCTTATTGGCTTTTGCTTGTAATGGGGGGTGTGTGTGCTTTGAAACTACTATAACTTTGCTGCTTTGGGCCATTTCTGACAAAAGGCATTCACGTGTCATAGTTATGAACTACCAATAAACAGAATACTCCTTATGAAGCGCTGTGTGGTGTGATCTGACTATCGAACCTGACACATACGTGGCAGCATTTGGTTCGGATCACAAGGACTATGAGCGCAGCGCTCTCACACTGCTCCCCCCCCAAGTATCTCCCACACACAACTTGCAGCGAAAAAAATTATCCTATATCTAAATTTTAACTTCGCCTTTGACTTTAGATCCAAAAATCCACAAGGCTTGGTGAAGTCAAACAGATGCTATGAACGAGGTAAACTAGATTTTCCAAATCCCAATATCAAGTCACCCCTATCACTCCTCAATGCATGTTATGCACAAGTAATTCTAGAGCAAACATAAGGCGAGAGAGAGGGCTCATTGGGGACATGGGAGGTATGCACAATAGCCAATCCTGCACAATAGGCTACCCATGTACCCATGAAGGGTCGCCAGGTCCCCCCTAGGCACTGGCTGGTGATGGGTGCCAGATCCAGGTTGGGAAACTCCTGGAGAGTTTGGGGATGGGGTCTGGGGAGGAAAAGAACCTCAGTGGGGGACAACGCCACAGAGTCCACCCTCCAAAACATCCATTTCCTCCAGGGGAACTGATCTCTGTAGTCTGGAGATGAGCTGTAATTCCTGGGGATTCCCAGGTCCCACCTGGGGGCTGGCATCCCTAGGCAGTAATGAAGATCGGGATCCTATCAGAATGTTATTTTAGCAAGTGTCATGTGTGTAATATGACTTCACCCTACTCGTAAATTGGGGTGGAAGTTCATCGCGCCTTTTCAGGTGTTGCGTAAGATTAATGATGTTACTGTTGAACTGGATTTACCTAAAAATTTAAAGTTTTTACATCCGCATGCGCACACTTCGTTTTAAAACAAACAACACAGCCCCCTCCTCTTTTCCGTAACCCCCCACTCCTGGCTCGGCCTGCTTGAGAGGAACTCTCTGCACCGGGAGGCAGAGGGGGAGGTGTAAGGGGGCGTGGTGGGAGGGCAGCCCGGCTGACGCTCCTCCTAGAGGGGACCGGACAGAGGACACAGTTTGCATTCCTCTGCAGCCCTGGAAGGGCTTAAACCCGCAGAGCCTTTTGCTAGAGAGGTCACTTCTTTGCCGCACCGCAGGATTGTCCTGTGATCAGCACCTCCCCCCTAACCACGGGACCTCTACGGGATGTCTGATCGCGCAGCCGCACGTTATTTTGCTCCAGGGCAAACAGCCATGCTTTCCCCCCCTCCCCCGCATTTTCCTACCCGTGTGACCGGGGCCTATATTGTGTTTCCTCATATCTGTGTACACAATGTGTGCACACATATAGTATTTTATTTCCCGTGTGGATGCCACTTTGGTGGGGGACAATATGGGCTGGGTTTTTCTTCCCTATGAGATGCTGTCAAGTCTCACTTTTTTAAAGTACAGGATTGCTTAGTCTCGCTCCTGCTTCAAAAGCAACTTGAACTCCCAGGACAAGTGCACGTTTTGCCTTGTTTCTCTTGTGCTCAGTGAGTGCTAAAACTTTTTATTAAAAATTTAAAAGTAAGCCCAAAAAAGAAATAAACCATTACTGTAGCGACAGAACAAATCTAACAGCTGAGCTATAGAAGGAAAAAGCAATTTAAGTACACTAAAGTACAATAAACATAGCAAGAGTGGAAACTGTACGAAGGGACAAATAAGATACACAATGCCGCGCAAGCCGTACAAGGTGCTAGTAAACACATTAAGGTATTAATCAAGAAAAATCATAGTTTGGAATTGGATTTGCTTCGCAGAATAATAAAAATAACTCCCCCTGTCAAATATATTTTTGCCTGCAATATTTTTCGCCTAGAGTTGCTTTTGCAAACATGTGTATGAAGTCTGCAGATCAAATCACTTTGGGTTTCTTTCTAGAATTGCTCCAATCATTTGGTGCCACTTTAATTCTGTATCACATTTTTGTACGAGTGGCCTCAAAACCATGCGGGAAGGAAAACGGTGAAGGTGTTTCAGATGCCAGTAGGAGTCTTGGGCTTGGATCCAGCAGTGTGCAAGAGGACACACTTGAACAGACTGGGTGCTGTTCCACTCACACGAGATCTTGTGCAACGAGAGGGCCTTGTGTTCTTAAATGATTTCACCATTACAAGCCAGTGGAAACCTCTTTGGACATTTTGGAGAATGCTGCTTGCAGAGGTCCATCGGTGGCTATTAGCCACAAGGTATAGATAGGGGCTCTGGGGCAAGGGATGCTCTATCTTCCTGGTGCTTGGAGGGGGGCCACAGTGGGAGGGCTTCTAATGTCCTGGCCCCACTGGTGGACCTCCTGATGGCACCTGGTATTTCTGGCCACTGTGTGACACAGAGTGTTGGACTGGATGGGCCATTGGCCTGATCCAACATTGCCGTCTCTTATGTTCTTATGCCTATAGTTACTGTTTTCTAAGGAAGAAAAAAAATAGGAATTATGTTTGTTTGTTTTTTAATACCTGTTCAATCCAGAATTACATACCTGTTGTCCCCTGGAGGGTCAGTTACAAGTCACAAATGCACCCACCCCTACCCAATAGAACAGAATATAACCAACTTTTTATTTTACTTTATTTTGAACGTTTTAATACTGCCTCTGTATATGTGTGTATATTATTTATGCTGGTCTTTGACCGTATTAAGGAGCTGTGGTGGCTCAAGTGGTTAAGACGCTGAGCTGCAGGCTGTGGAAGGTCAGTAGTTCAGCAGTTCAAGACCCGGGTGCCGCAAGACGGAGTGAGCTCCCGTCTCTAGTTCCAGCTCCTGCCAACCTAGCAGTTCGAAAGCAAGAAATTGCAAGTAGATAAATAGGTACCACTTTAGTGGGAAGGTAACAGCGTTCCATGTGCCTTGGTGTTTAGTCATGCCAGCCACATGACCACGGAAACGTCTTCGGACAGCGCTGGCTCTTCGGCTTTGAAACGGAGATGAGCACCGCAACCCTAGAGTCGGATTCGACTGGCTTTCGAGCAAGGGAACCTTTACCTTTACCTTGACCGTATTAATAAATCTGAATCTGAATTAATACTGCCTCTCCAAGAAACCTAGGTGCATTGTCTCCATTATAAGGCTTCCTCAAAACGTTTTCTAACTTGCCTTGACTCCTGGGCTGGGTAGCCCAGGCTTGCCCAATCGGGTCAGATCTCAGAAGCTAAGCAGGGTCAGCCCTGGCTAGGACTTGGACGGGAGACCTCCAAGGAAGCCCAGGGTGTCAAGCCCGCCCTGGGCTCTGGGTGTGGACCCTCCCGAGGCCGTGACAACTCAAGACGGGGGAGGTCCGACGGCTCTGGAAGATGAGGCCTGTAAAGAAGAGGGGGAGCGTTGGGGCCTCAGATAGGTAGGGGATGGAGTTAATGACACTTCGTAGGTCCCTCTACCTCCCTGCATTGGTTCCCCAGCCTCTCATCGTCCTTCCTGGACTCCTTCTCTCTCTGCCTCCATCAGGTAGTTTAGGTGCATTGTCTCCATTATAAGGCTTCCTCAAAACGTTTTCTAACTTGCCTTGACTCCTGGGCTGGGTAGCCCAGGCTTGCCCAATCGGGTTAGATCTCAGAAGCTAAGCAGGGTCAGCCCTGGCTAGGACTTGGATGGGAGACCTCCAAGGAAGCCCAGGGTTCCAAGCCCACCCTGGGTGTGGACCCTCCCGAGGCCGTGACAACTCAAGACGGGGGAGGTCCGACGGCTCTGGAAGATGAGGCCTGTAAAGAAGAGGGGGAGTGTTGGGGCCTCAGATCGGTAGGGGACAGAGTTAATGACACTCTGTAGGTCCCTCTACCTCCCTGCATTGGTTCCCCAGCCTCTCAGTGTCCTTCCTGGACTCCTTCTCTCTCTGCCTCTGTCAGGTAGTTCCGAGCATGTCCTTCCTCTCTGGCCCCTTCGCTTCCCTCTCCTTTATACACATCTCCCTCTCCCAGCACCATCTCCCATCCCCACCTCCCTCTCATTCCTTCCAGCCCCACCCCCCATGATAAGCTCCAACGGCGTCCTTCTGGCCTGTGGGTCCATCTTTCTATCAGTTAAGGCAATGTAAAAGAATTTGCTCTTTTCACTCACCTGTCCCCAAGTCAGAGGGGTTTGGCAAGAGCCCCAGGAAATTAGAACTTCTAATGCACTTGGAGACCCATTACCTCATTTTGAGAGTTGAGACTAAAATCTCTTCTTCTGGACTTTGCAGCAGAACTATTTCATTGGCGCCATCTAGAATAAAAAGCAATGTAAGTCCTTCTATTAAAACTAACCAAAATAGTATGACACATTGTTCAGGCTTGCAAGTACTCCAGTGCTGGATGTTTTTTTTTTTTTTT
>NW_015175657.1:4535-6427 GCF_001447785.1 Gekko japonicus | reverse complement strand
TCTCTAGTCCCTGTCCTTCCACAAACCCCGCCCACCTCAGTCTCCACCCTCAAATGTAGGCAAAAACTCTTTTGCTGTAGTTTATATCCATTAGTTCATTTGCTGCCATCTATATCCATGATACCCCATTTAATCAATTGGGTTGAGTGATTATTTTTAATCGATTTCAAAGCCCTCTGTGCGGAGCAGAATTTTCAGTCCTCCTGTAGAAAAGTATTGCTGAAATTTAGTGAGGAAACACAGACGAGCCTGGCAGACACTCACCTTCTGTAGGTCATGCAGTCCGATCCAGACGTTGACGCAGTCTTTCTGATAGCTCTGAATGTGTCTGGCCAACATGGCTCCCTCCTCTCGGCTCCTAATAGAAGCGAGGTGGCCATTGCAGGCTTGACTCTGGCAGTCAATCTGGGGGAGGGACACAGGAGAGGCCAGTTTGGTGTCGTGGTTAAGTGCATGGACTCTAATCTGGGAGAACCGGGTTTGATTCCCCACTCCTCCACTTGCAGCTGCTGGATGACCTTGGGCAAGCCATAGTTCTGTCAGAGCTGTCCTTGAAAAAGAGCCATTTCTGTCAGAGCTCTCTCAGCCCCGCCCACCTCACAGGGTGTCTGTTGTGGGGAGGGGAAAGGGAAGGAGTTTGTAAGCCACTTATGTGGGGACTTGGGTAGTGAAGGGCGGAGGATAAATCCAATCTTCTCCTCCTCCTCCTCCTCCTCCTCCTCCTCTGCCAGACGGGGAGGGGTCAGAAAGATGGGGAAGGTGTTCGAAAAGGGGGTGAGCGCAGGAAGCAAAGTGAGGAAAGGGACGCACCATCCCCGCATGTGTCTTGCAGGGTCCCCCCCAGGTCCCCCACCCCGCAATTTCTAATACCTCAACAGGACCTGCTTTAGTACCAGTTTTGCTTATCTGCATTTCCTGAGAGGAAGGCTGAACCTTCTGGCCTCTCTCGTCGTCCATTAGGGGCAACAGCCTCATCTGGGTTCAGACCTGAACGGTTTATGACGGGGTTCACACCAAGCCTCTCTCTGCCCCCAGATCTTCCCCAGGTCTTCCTCTCCCCTCCCCTTTTCTGATTTTCCACCTAAAAAGGTACAATCTGACCTTCTTTGTAGAATCATGGCCTCACAGAATCATAGAGTCGGAAGGGGTCCTACAGGCCATCTAGTCCAACCCACCCCTGTTCACTGCAGGATCAGCCTCGAGTATCCCTGACAAGCGTTGGTCCAGCCGCTGCTTCAAGACTGCCAGGGAGGGCGAGCAACTGATTCCACAGTTGCACAATCCTGACTGTCAAAAGGTTTTCCCTGAGATCCAGCCGATACCTCCCCGTCCTTAATTTAAACCCCTTCTTGCGAGTCCTCTCCTCTGCTGCCTACAGGAACAGCTCCCTGCCTTCCTCTAAGTCACAGCCCTTCCAAGATTTCAAGAGAGCCATCCTGTCCCCCCTCAACCTCTTCTCCAGGATGAACATTCCCAAGAAGTCCCTCAGCCTTTCCTTGCAGAGCTTCTTGGTCTCCTCCAGGCCCCCGATCATCCTCATCATTGTTAGTCTTTAAGGTGCCACCGGACTTCTGTTTCAACTGGACATGCCTATCCTGCCTTTTATCAGTCACTCTCAGTTCCAGATTTGTTCCCCTCCAATTCTGTCAACCTGGCTATAAAAGGACAGGGATACTAACTCTTGGAAGCTAAGCAGGGTTGGCTCCAGGTTGATTTATTTATTATTTGTTTCATTTATATCCTGCCCTCCTCGCCAAGGCAGGCTCAGGGTGGCCAATTTGGTGTCGTGGTTAAGAACGCGGACTCTAATCTGGGAGAACCGGGTTTGATTCCCCACTCCTCCGCTTGCACCTGGCTGGATGACCTTGGGCAAGCCATAGTTCTGACAAGAG
>NW_015175657.1:3940-4231 GCF_001447785.1 Gekko japonicus | reverse complement strand
TGCACTGGGCTGGGAGGCCACCAAGGGAGGCCTGGGTCGCTAAGCAGAGACAGGCAATGGCCAACCGCCTCTGAATGCTGCTTCCCCTGAAAACCCTCCCGGGTCACCATTCAGGCTCCTCCTGAATGCCCGTTCTCAGGTAGGGTAGCAAACAGGGCCTCCCTGGCCTGTTCACGAAATCCCCAGAGGCATCCGGATGGCAGGATGCTGCCTTCTCTTCGACAGCCAAGAAGCACCCCTTACCTCTGCCTCCATCCAGGTCATTTTGTCTTGGAAGAATCCGTAGCAGCT
>NW_015175657.1:0-2650 GCF_001447785.1 Gekko japonicus | reverse complement strand
CAGATTCGTGGGTGCCTTCAGGACAACTTCTCCCCAAGTGCCACCCTTTGTCCCCGATCCTGGAGAAAGGAGACAAGCCATTGCAAGGTGAGCCCCTGAAACCGCACATCAGCGAGGCAGTGGGCAAGCAACTGATGATCAACCGTGTTGAACGCCGGCAACAGGTCCAACAACAGCAGCACCGCTGTCCCGCCCCAATCCAGATGCCTCCGGAGGTTGTCTGTGAGGGCGACCAGTGCTGTCTCCGTCCTGTGACCAGGGCGGAAGCTGGACTGGAAGGGATCCATCCAGCGTGGGAGTGTCTTCCAGAAAGCTCTGCAACTGTATCGCCACCACCGTCTCTATTAATTTGCCCACATAGGGCAAATTGGAGACCAGCCGATAGTTGGCCAATTCGGCCGGGTACAGAGATTTTTTTTTTTTCTGGTTTAAGTTTTTTATTTTTTAAAAGAAATGTTGTACATAGTTACACTTCAACTGCAAGCATTTGCTGACGACCTGGTGTTTGTAATAGTGAATCCCAAAGACTCTATAGAGGAATTAATGAAGACTATACAAAATTATGGACAGGTTGCGGGACTAAAAATTAACTAAAAAAAATCTAAAATTTTAGTAAAGAATTGTCCCCTAAGTACGACAGAAACTATTCAGGAGATATCTAAGATGGAAACAGTTAAAAAAGTAAAATACTTGGGAATCAATATGACAAATAAATGCAACTCCTTGATTGAGGGGAACTACACTAAGCTGTTGAAAGATATTAGATTGGATTTGCAGAAATGGAATGCCATCCCACTATCCTTTATGGGTAGAATAGCATTGGTCAAGATGAATGTACTACCTAGGTTTCTGTATCTGGCACAAAATATACCAGTGTTAAAAAAAACAAAACTTTTTTCAGGACCTAAATAAAATCACTAGACAATTTATATGGCAGCATAAGAAATCCAGAATAAAACAGAAGGTACTCTAAGATAGAAAAGAAAGAGGAGGAATGAGTGTTCCCAACTGGTACATATACTATCAAGCGGCGGCCTTAGTACATATACTATCAAGCGGCGGTAAAGGAATGGGTAAGTCTTGAAAATACAAGACTCCTAGCATTAGAAGGACATGATCTTTGTATGGGATGGCATGCTTATGTATGGTATGGGAAAGATAAGATACACTCAAATTTTGGCAGACATATATTAAGAGGATCCTTAAACAAGATATGGACTAAAATCAAAGAGATCTGGTATAGGAGAACCCCAAGATGGGTTGCCCCATTGGAAGCCTTTATTATACCTTCAGCAACAACAATGAATTTAAGAGAAAGCTACCAAACACTACTAAATAAAAAAAAAAATCAGTTAAAAACAGAAGAAAAACTGAGACAGGAAAATAATTTGTCGTGGTGGGAGCAGATAACGTTAAAAGACAGATATAAGAAAGACATGTTAAGAGGTTTTGAGGATCAAAACAACGATAAAATATGGCTGTCCTCAAATGACAAACTAGTCCAGAAATTGTATAACCTATTATTAACGGATTTCATGCAAGACGAAGATGTTAAATCTGTAATGATCACCTGGATGAAAGATATAGGGGGAATTGACGAAGAACAATTGGCAAGCATGTGGAAATCTGTGAAATATATGAAAGCGGTAGCATATAAAGAAAACGTGTACAAGATGTTTCATAGGTGGCACTGGGCACCTGATAAGTTGGCCAAATGCTATAAGGGGTACCCAAATAAATGTTGGAAATGCAAAGTCTGTAAAGGAACCTTTTACTATATGTGGTGGGAATGTAGTAAGATACAAAGATTCTGGAGAATAGTCAGGGAAGTGCTCCAAGAAAGTTTGGGGAAAAAATGTGGCACTAAAACCGGAAATATATCTGTTAAATATGATTCCAAAAGGGTACAACAAGCAGGATGCATATATAATTAGTTATGTTATAACGGCTGCCAGACTGTTAATAGCTCAGCAATGGAAAGTAGATAGTTTACCTACTAGGGAAGACCTGTTAATTAAAATACTAGAACTAGCCAGAATGGATGATTTAAGCTTAAAGCTACAAAACAAAAATGAAAAGGTACACAAAAGAAGATGGGATAGCGTATATAAGTGGGTGGAAGATCAGATAGGAATGTAACAGAAAAGTTCTACCACAGACTTGTAATATAAATGTAATGTTACCAACTGGCAATTTAACCAACTGAAGAAGAACGATTCTGATTTGTAATGTAACCTAAGCAGAGATGGTTTTTTTAAAGAGAGGGCGGACCATTGCTTCCTTGAGAGACCCTGGGACTTGTTGATAATGTCACTGAGGGTGCCGTTGAGATCAGTCTCTAGGCTGAGCAGAATGAAATAATCCAGATTGGGACCAGAAGACACGCATGGAGCCTCAAGTTCACTCACTGTCTCAAGTTGGGGGAGATGGGACCTTTGGTGCTAGGAGGCTGGCAAAGAGCCTCTTTTCCCAGAGTAAGACAGTTTCTCTTCCAAAACCAGATAATAATTTCAGTGTTTGGGTCTAGAGCAGGGCTCCCCAATGTCGTGCCCAGGGGCACAATTACACCCACAGACACTTTTCTTGACACCCACCCAGTGTTTTAGCATTGTGGGTTCGGATTGGCTCTGTAGATTAAAATAACGTTTCC
>NW_015175656.1:6134-6416 GCF_001447785.1 Gekko japonicus | reverse complement strand
CCCATCAAAATCTGACCCATTAGCAGCATGCAGACACAGCTGGTGGACAGATGTTTCAGAGCCCACTCTCCAGTGCTCGAAGTCTTCCCGGGCTGCTGTGGACGTGCTGCTGTCCCCAAGGGAATGACATGAAACCAGGTTGTTAAGACAGAGGAGTTTTCTGGGCTGGCAGAAATAGGTCGCAGTTGTTCCCCCTCCAGATTTTTAGCGGCACAGCAGCAGCTTCCTCTGAGAATGCTTTGCACAGGGGGACGAAAGGCCAAGATAGACATTGCCCAGGAG
>NW_015175656.1:0-5961 GCF_001447785.1 Gekko japonicus | reverse complement strand
AAGGGTTTCAGCAGGGATATGAATCCATGGAATGTATCCTCCAAAGCTGCCGTTTCCTCCAGGGGAACTGGCGCCCGCTGCCTGGAGATCAGCTCTAATTCCGGGAGACCTCTGGCCACCACCTGGAAGTTGGCAGCCCTAGCATGAGTAGTCATTTGCAGCACAGGATAATTCCATTTGCAACATGGAATGAATGATTGCTAAGGTGGATTGAGGGTGCATTGAAAGTACGTTGTCAAAACAATGGAAATACCAACGAAACATACGTGAACAAAATATTTGAAACGGCGGGAAATGACAGAATGGTACAGAATGGACTTTTCAAAAAACTTGGAAGAGATTTTACGATTGGTATAATGTAAATGCAACTGATAAATAAATGTAGTAATTTGAGAACGCAGAAAAGATAAGCTTAGTGGAGTAAAATAGATAATGAATTTAGAAATCTAACGAGCAGAAGAAATGAAAAAGTCTCTTGTTATATGTTATATGTTGTGGGGAGTAGATGGGGGTTGTTTGTATGTATGTTTGTATGTCTGTAGTATATAATGGAAAAAATAATAAAAGTGTACCCTCGGGTACTTATATATAAATAAAAGTACATTGTCCAGTGTGTGTGAAAGCAGCCCCCTCCCCCGCGTCTGTGTATTAAAGAATGAGAGCAAGTGAATGGAGGTTGCTTGTTCAAACTGAGAAATGGCAAGGAGGAAGGTGGGGGGGGCTTTAAGTCTGCCCTTTCCCACTGTAAGCTCTAGTTGTCTGTCTGGCATACCGCATGATTATCTGGCCTTCCAGGGAACAGTCAGGGTTGATTTCTTTGAGGATTGACTGATTTGTTCTTCTTGCAGTCCAAGGGACTCTCAAGAGTCTTCTCCAGCACCATAGTTCAAAAGAATCTATTCTTCGGCGCTCGGCCTTCCTTATAGTCCAACTCTCGCAGCCATACATGACTACTGGGAATACCATTGCTTTGACCATGCGGACTTTTGTTGGCAGGGTGATGTCTCTACTTTTTATCATGCTGTTTAGGTTCGCCATCGCTTTCCTCCCAAGGAGCAGGCGTCTTTTAATTTCATGGCTGCAGTCACAGTCTGCGGTGATCTGGGATCCCAGGAACGTGAAGTCTGTCACTACTTCCACAGCTTCCCCTTCTATTTGCCAAGGAGTGATGGGGCCGGATGCCATGATCTTAGTTTTTTTGATGTTGAGCTTCAAGCCCACTTTTGCGCTCTCCTCTTTTACTCTGAGCAAGAGGTTCTTTAGATCCTCTTCACTTTCAGCCATTAGAGTGGTATCATCTGCATATCTGAGGTTGTTGATCTTTTCCCCAGCAATCTCAATTCTGGCTTGTGATTCATCCAGGCCAGCATTTCGCATGATGTACTCTGCATATATATTAAATAAGCAAGGTGACAGTATACATCCTTGTCGTACTCCTTTTCCTATGCTGAACCAATCAGTTGTTCCATATCCGGTTCTAACTGTTGCTTCTTGGCCCTTATACAGGTTTCTCAAGAGGCATGTGAGGTGGTCTGGTACTCCCATCTCTTTAAGGACCTGCCATAGTTTGTTGTGATCCACACAGTCAAAGGCTTTAGCATAGTCAATGAAGCAGAAGTAGATATTTTTCTGGTACTCTCTTGCTTTTTCCATAATCCAGCGAATGTTGGCAATTTGATCTCTAGTTCCTCTTGTAGTATTACCGAAAGATATAAATAAGATAATTTCGGCATAGTATTACCGAAAGATATAAATAAGATAAAACCACAGTATATACCACAGTAGTAGAGGAAAAGATTACAAACAGTCGAATTCAGAATAACATATCCCAAAAGAAAATATACATTAAAAACTAAGTGTTAAAAGCCCTTAACTTTCGTTCCAATTAGAGGAATTCAGCTACAGATCCAGCGATTTCAGGGGATTTATCAGAAAGCAAGAAGATAAACATTATCAACAGTCTTTGCACAAGGCAAAAGAGGACGAATCAAGTGATGGCGTAGGAAAGAGTATTGGGGGCAACAAAGAAGGATATGTTGCACAGAGTCAGGTTCATTATAGGAGCAGGTACAAACTCTATCCTTATAGGAGGTACCCTTGTATCTACCTGTCAAAACAGCTGAAGGAAATAAATTAAACCTAGCCGAAATAAAAGCTCTGTAATGTAAAGGAATAATCAAATTAGAAAAATACTGGGCCATAGGATCTTGTAGTGAGGGGAGACCAAGGAAATGAGGGGCACACGCTCCAGATTTATCATATTTGTGAGAATGAGGCCGCAGAGTCCTGTGGCACCTAAAAACCAACAAACATATTGTAGCTTTGTAGTTACACATTTCTAAATTTTATTTTTTAGTTCTATTTATTTTGAGATTTATATCCCACTCTTCCCCCACAACACAGGGCTCAGGGTGGCTCACAACATTTTTTTAATACAACAAAGCCCTCATCCTGGTGGAAACAAAACAGACTTCCAGAGGACCAAGCACTGGCCAAATATGCATCTAGCATTTGCTCTGATGTTTTACCAAACCCACAATGGAACAGAAAAAGATGCAGCTCAAAACCACATACAAATATCCCGGGCCAACGCAGTACTAACTGCAGAGTCATCCCTGAACAGCCATAAAATGGCCATAAATCTATGCAGACAGTTCCATAAAACTGAGAGATCAAATGAAGTGAAAGTGGCATGCAGTCTGGACACTGCCATAAAATCCAGCAGTCAATCAAAGTGAAAGTGGCATGAAAGGCAAAGGGGAATTTCTGTTCCAACGTGGGTGTCAGGTAGCCCTGTCATAGAACTGGAATGTGGAGGGTGCACTGCCTCCTCCTCGTTCCCAGCTGATCCCTGTCTAACTTCTGGCTGCTATCTCTGGCCTGACCTTGTTGTCGTTCTCCAGCTGCAAATTAACTTGCCTAGGAAAGTTAACAACTTAGGCGCTTAGCTGCTTGCTTGCTTCTTGCTGCCTGCGCGCACGAAATGTACTCATTGGCTTGGGCTCATGGGGGGGGAGTTTGATTACACTATAAGTCAGTGGCCATCATATTGCAGGTCATTCCTGACACAAGCTGTATACTCGTTCTTTAGTACTGGACTACCAATATAACACTTATCTTCTTAAGAAGCCTTGTGTGTGTGGTGTGACCTGGCTAAGGAGCCTGACAGTAGGTTTGGTAAAACAGCAAATGCTGGATGCAGAATGGGCCACTGTCAAGAAATTGTGCGATGATGAGCATAAGCAGTGGGGGGGGGGGTTATATCAGGAGAGGCATGCTAGTCCCAGACCATTTAGGGCTTTAAAGGTTATAACCAGAACCTTGAACCTAATCTGGAAACAAATTGGCAACCAGTGAGAAAGTTAACTTTTTGAGAAAGTTACTACCTTGCTGGATCAGGGGAATGCTCCAGCCAAAGTAAGGGCTGCCAAGCTCCAGGTGGGGCCTGAAGATCTCTCAGAATTAAAACTCATTTCCAGACTCCAGAGATCAGTTTCCCTGAAGGAAATGGCTGCTTTGGAGAGTGAACTCTATGGCTTTATAGCCTGCTGTCCCTCCCTTCCCCAGGCTCCACCCTCTAAATCTGCAGGAATTTCCCACTCCAGAGTTGGCAGCCCTAAGTACTACCCTTCAGGATAGACACCATCAATTAGATAGGGCTTGGCAATCTTTTTTTTTCAAAAATTGATAGTCTTGTATAGAACATACACGTCAGTCTTTATGTTTGATACAATATTTTTAGCAAAACTGTAAATAAATAAAAAATGAAAATCAATGAGACAGAGAAGTATTCTGTTTTCCTTTTGCTGATAAAGTTGAGCATTTAGAAATAATAATTCCTTCTTGTTTTCTTTGCAATTTCAACACAGCAAAAATCTCCGTCAGGAAATGTAAATGCCTGCAAATCTCCAATTTTGAAACACATTTCTACTTATTTCACTGTGGAACGCATAATGAAGGAAAAAAACTGAACAAGTAGTGGTTTAATTTGTGCATTTATACATTGTAGGCAGCATTTGCATTCAAGCATTACAAAGACATGGTTAGGTAAGAAGTCGAGTCACTAATTTACTGACACTTATTTCAAATAACAGCAGGACTGCATTGTTATAGGGTTATTCAAAGCAATTAGTCATTGTTGCTTTCTGGGAAACCTTTCATTAAATGCAGTAGCAAATGCATTGTCTAAAGCCCAAATGGATGATGATGCACTGCTGGACTCAGACGAACAATAAAAAAAATGCTACAGGGTTGTATGAAAACTGGTATCAGGCCACACAAGAAGGCTTCTGATCTGTCATGCAGAAAGAATCATCAAGCAAATTGGTCCCTTTGTTTTGCTTAGTTCAGGCACAAATAAACTAATGGATTCTTTTACCATATGAGTTTGCAGTTTGGGTCAAACAAAGGAAAATAATCAATAATGGAAGCACAAGGACAACCTGACACTTGCAGTCAGTACTGTAAACAGCAGTCATAACATACCAGTTGCCTAATCATCCCTGAAGAAGATGCAAGAAAGAACAATAACCCGAAGATGGTTGGTGTATTTATGGGGTGTTGGTTTTGCTGTGGAACATCATGTGCCATGAGCTGGGAGCTTTTCAAATCATCTTGAAAAATGAGCAGACAAATTATTTTCAGTGGGTTCAAGCAGTTCATTGCTTGAAAGAATCCCCAAGTACTGGAGATTAACAGAAAAACAGTTGTGGAGCAGAAGGCACTCAGAGGAGGACAAAAATAATTTCCACAAACTAAGCCTTGTCAATGCTAGGTTTCATACACCCTGTTATATATGCATCTGTTTAACACACACCTACATTTCTGTTAAATAGTGGGTTCCATGGATGAATAGACCCCAAGTACAGTGAACAGCTCTACTTTATTAGAGATTTCAGCAAGGAGAAGGAAGACAAAATCCCAGGCAGAAGCCTGGTTTTTAAGTATGCAAAAAACCACACCCCAAACACTCCCACTCCCAACGATAGACTATTTACATTACATTGTTTCTCTATTGGTCCATTCTAGGATCCTACCCACCTATTTTTTGTGGACAAAAACTCAAAGGTCTTTTTGTAGAAAAAGAGCTGCCGGAGCTCATTAGCATAACTCATTAGCATATGCCACACACCCTGACATCACCGGAAGTGTGTCATAAGGCCACACCCCCTGACATCACTGGAACCTCTTGATGACTGTTTTTTGTTTCTTGTTGGTTATGGTCCAGCTCCCCCTCTTCCTGTCACATGACTCTGATATGACATCCCAAGATGCTCCTTTGTGAGCAACTGACATTAAAGCTATGAGTGAGCAATTTGGCTACTGCATAAATTAGTTTGCTCTGGAGGCATCTTTCCTGAATTAAGACAAAAATGTATGAGCCGGAGGCTAAAAAACTGTTAGCTACCTTGCACTTAGAGGAAACACTGGACAAAACCCAGGTGCCCTCAGGAGGACCACCAGCAGGGCCAAAACTCCAGGAGCACTCCCACGCTTGCCCCCCAAGCACCAAGAATGCAGAGCATCACTGTGCCAGACATAAGAACATAAGAGAAGCCATGTTGGATCAGGCCAGTGGCCCATCCAGTCCAACACTCTGTGTCACACATCAGCCAAAAATACCAGGTGCTCTTAGGAGGTCCGGCAGTGGAGCCAGAACACCAGAAGCCCTCCCACTGTCCCCCCACAAGCACCAAGAATACAGAGCATCACTTGCCCCACACTGAGAGTTCCTATCTATACCTTGTGGCTAAGAGCCACTGGTGGACTAGCAGCAACACAGAAGGCCTGCCCCTAGCACTGCATCAGCCTACTATTGTAAGGTAAGTACAAATGGGAAACCATATACAAAAGATAAATACACTGTGTCACACATCAGCCAAAAATACCAGGTGCCCTCCGGAGGTCCGGCAGTGGGGCCTGAACACCAGAAGCCCTCCCACTGCCTCCCCCAAGCACCAA
>NW_015175655.1:5327-6429 GCF_001447785.1 Gekko japonicus | reverse complement strand
AGGCTTCTGTTCTTCTGTATCTCTCTTTCCCCCCTTCCTTGTTGAAGATGCTTATTGGTCTTTTTTCTTTTTTTGGTAGTTGGGTCCAGGTGTCCCCTCCACGATAGCACCCTAAAGGCACGGTATCTTTTCCCGAGGGACTCTTCCAACAGCCGTGTGTCTCCAACTGATAGAGGGATCTGCCCCACGGAAGTGTCTCTGTTTGACTTTGCCTTCCGTGCCCAAAGGGAGGAGTCACCCACTCGGAGATGAGCTTCCTACCTCGGCAGAGAAGGAACGATCCCGGTAAGTCTGAAGTTCCTCTCTAACTTTGTGGGCCCCGCTGCTGGTCCCTCTCTGCTGCTCGTTTTGCTTTTCAAAAGCTTTTCCCTGCGGCTTGTCATAAATCATTGCTTCGGCAGAGAGATGTAGGCAGTCAGGCAGTTTCTCGACAGGCGGCAAAGTGCAGATGGGCAGAGCAGAGAATGAAACGTGAGCAAATGAGAGATGCAAAAGAGGGGCCCCAAATCCCTCTTTGTGTGACAGCCTTTCAAAGCCTTAAAGAGAGCGATCATGTCCCCCCTCAACCTCCTCTCCTCCAAACTGGATATTCCCAAATCCCTCAGGCTTACCTCATAGGGCTTGGTCCTCGTCACTGTCCTCTGCACCTGCTCCATTCTGCCCACATCCTTTCTGAAACGAGGCCTCCAGAACTGCACACAGCCTGACCAGTTTAGTATACAGTGGAATTATGGCATTGTGCAACTTCAATAGTAATCCTGTTTTGCTGCTGCATCATTCTGACTGCTCCTATTTAGCTTACAGTCCACCCGTACCCCGAGATCTTGTTCACAAACACTGCCACCCAGAAGTGTGTCTCTTACCCTGTCTCCGTGTTTCTCATTTTTGTTACCTAGATGTAGAATTCTGCACTTATGCTTGTTAAATTGCATCTCATTCATATCCTCCCACTGTTCCATTGTGTTCAGATCTCATTGAATTCTATATCTTCTGGTGTGTGCGCTTCTCCTCCCCTTTTGGTGTCATCTGCAGATTTAAAGAATAAACTTAAATGCGAATGGCCCTGCAGATTTAATTGTGAATGGCCCAGCCTTTCAGCAGG
>NW_015175655.1:0-4008 GCF_001447785.1 Gekko japonicus | reverse complement strand
AACTCTTGTTAAACGAAATGGATGTGGCCTATAGGTCATATTCAGGATATATAAAGAAAAACAATCTGCCTGGGGAAATTGTGGTAAGATTCTCGAAGAGGCATGTGAGGGATACAGTCCTGAAAGCAGTATCTGGAGCACCCCTGAAAGTGGGGGAGAATACCATCGGAATGTTAAAAGACATCCCATTTGAAATAAGACAAAGGAGAAAGAAATATAAAGAATTGATTCTTTTTCTACAGACAAATGCAATTGGATATAGATGGTTAACTTCAGAAGGCGTAATTTTCAAAATCAAGGATAAAAAAGAAAATATTGACTCTGTCCAGAAAGCACGGGAATTTTTAAGAGTCCCGATGGAAGGGCCATGGAAGGAAGGGGAAAAAAGGGAGGACAGTAAGTCCAATGGCGAGCTGGACTCGGAATCCTCCAGGGAGGACTCTCTATCAGAGAAAGGGGCGGCAGTCCCTAAAAGTCCTTATAAGCTTTGGAAGAGACTAGGCAAGGAGAAGTAAAGGCTGAAAGACTCTGAATTGTGCTTTTAAAAAATGTTGAAGTGAGATGCTTTGGAATGTTTCTGTACAGGGGTCGTTTCATAGAAAAAGAGCTAGGGGAACTCATTAGCATAACTTATTAGCATATGCCACACTCCCTGACATCACCGGAGGTGTGTAATAAGGCCACGCCCCCTGACATCACCGGAAGTGTGTCATGAGGCCACACACCCCGCCGCCAACGGTCCCGGCCGCCGCCGCTGGCCTTGCAGCTCCACTGCCGAGCCCCATGAGGGGCCCGGCGGTGGACCTGCAAGGCCGGCAGGAGTGCAAGGAAGCCCCGCAAAGGCCCTCCCTGGCCCCAGGCAGGCAGGGGTGGGGAGAGGCAGAGAGGAAGCAACTTACCCTCCCTCTTCTCCTGCCTCCTCCTGGCTGAATGAGGGCCGGAAGCGGGGCAGCCGGAAGCAGGGGGGGGGTTTCGTCATGTGCCCCGCCCCCCGTACCTCACCCGGGGGAGCTGCGATCCCCCCCCGAAATGACCTCTGATAATAAGACTGCAACCAAAGCAATGGGCTTTTTTTTTTTTTTTTAAAAACACCTTCTTCCCTCCTGTATCCCTAGACAAGGAGCCTGCTGTTTAAACTGATTCCTTTCCTGGTCTCCTGCGTTCTGTATTTTGTCCTGCTGCTGCCCGAGCCCAGCATGCAGAGCACCATCGTCAAGTGCCTCCCGACTCTCTCCCTGGCGTTCTTTGTGATCGTCCAGTCCTACAGCACAGAGCTCTGGATACCCTACGCCCGGCGGATATTTCAAGGGCTGCTCCTCTCGTCAGTGGGAGATCTCTGTCTGGTGTGGCCCAAGCTTTTTGTCCTAGGTATGTGGCTTGAGAGAACCTGGCAGAGCTGGGGAGGGAGAAGCAGTCTGGGGTTAGGGATGGAGCCTGGTAAGGGTCAGAGGGTGGAGCTCAGTCCAGGCCACGCCAGGTTTTGTGATTGGTAAGGCTGCCAGACTGTGCTTGGTGCCTGGTGACAGGTTTGGGGGTGGGGATATTGTGGGCGACATTGGGTGCGTCTCTACATCACTTCTGAGAAGCCCCTGAAAATGACATAGGGTAGCTCTAGGAAATGCTGGAGACTCTATTGTAAAACCAGTGTTTCCAGTGATTCCTAGAGCTACCCTCTGTCACTTTTGGGTTTTCCTTGGAAATGACATAATGGTGCATGCAACACTGCCATTTTTTAAAAAAAAATTCTTGAGCAGGGGCAGGGGATCCTACACCCTGACCAGAAGGCTGACAAGGCTAATGGGTGGACCCTGCCCTTGATTCTTCAGTCTCACACATTACAGAGTAAGATGGGTAGCTGTGTTAGTCTGTCTGTAGCAGTAGAGAAGAGCAAGAGTCCAGTAGCACCTTAAAGACTAACAAAATATGAGGCAGGGTATGAGCTTTCGTGAGTCACTGCTTACTTCACTTTTGACTGATTTCCCACAAGCGCTGCTCTGCACTCACTCCTCCCTTTTGCTCCGATGTCACGTGTCAATTTCACACACGCTGCTGCGCGGCCGCATTTCACCCTGGAGCTTCGCGCGATTCCCCCCGCGTCTACTCAATCCTCAAAAAACAGGACTGAGTAGACACGGGGGAAATTGCACGAAGCTGCGGGGTGAAATCAGATGTAACACAGTCAAACGAGAATTATTCGTTTTTATCCATTCCGGCACATGCAGCAGTACCCAATTTGCATCAGTACTGCCGTGCATGTGGAGAAGGGGCTTCAGCCTCCCCCTGCCCCCTGTGCCATTTCCCCAAACGGAAATAGTCGGGGGGGGGAGTATTATTTGAAATCCTTGTGTTCCCTGAGAATCTGGCCCTAACAAGTGAAACAGTGACCCTTCCCCAAACTGTTTCACGCTGGGAAAATGGTGTGTTGGGGGGAGGCTGAAATGCTTTCTTCACACGCAGTTCATGTCCCCCACGTGGGAACCTGCTACTCATACCTGTGTTATGTGCTTGACAGAAGATGGGTGACCCCCAACCAAACCTGTGCACTGTGTGAATTATTTTTGTGAATGTGGTAGAGGAACAGCAAGTAGCAAAAACAGGCACAAAAGGAAGGAAATGCCCTTTCCCTGATGCTTTTTAAAAACAGCAAAGTTTTCTGACTATCCCTTTGCCTTGCACCCTGATATCATGCTATTCAGGAAACAGCTTTCCTGCTAGATATTTGCAGGCTGTATGGACTGGGCATTTGAATCCTCTTCTCTGGGGTTCCATCAGGCCTTTGTGGCAAGAATTCATGCCCTTTTGTGGGAGTCATCTGGTCTAGCATGACAAATACCACCTTTCGCCACATGAGGGTGCAAACACCACATGGATTGCACGGACTGGAACAGTAAGGCCTCAGTTGTGCCCCAAGTATAATGGATGAACTCGGCCTCAATAGACCTTGACTAGAGAACCATTTGAACGGTGGCGTCTCTGTACAGCTGGGGTGTATGTGCATGGTGGAGTTCTCTGAGCCATGCAATTGGTAAATGTAGTTGGCTTATTTGTCATAACTCTAGCAGCTAGCTTCCCAGAGCTGAATCAGTTATGGTTCCCTTCCCTCTGACCATTGGAAAACTGGCTTCAGTGGATTACAAATTAAGCCAAGTGGTAGTCTTGCCCTAATGACACAAGCTTGACTCAGGGATGCCCATTGTTCCTTCTTCCTTGGAGCTAGCTTGGTATATGATTATAGTAGTGTATTTGAACCTAGGACTGCCCCTTTGTGGGGCAGGAAGCAAAGCCATGTGATAACACATGATATCACAATGTCATTTCTGGTTTGTACATCAGGACACTCTAGGAATTTTGTCATCTCTGTTTGTTTTTTGACATAGAGACAGCAGATTCCTAGAGCATTGTGACATTGTTTCTGGGTACAAACTGGAAAGATGTCATGCCGCACTGGAGCAAAGAGGCCTCGTGGGGCCTGGAGTCCAGCAGCCACACTCAGAGGGCTGACAATCCTATTATGAAGTGACCTTGAGCCAATCAGCCTAGCCTACCTTACAGGGTTGTCGTGAGGGTAAAATGGAGGAGGAGTGAGCCTCTGACGTATGCCACCTTGGGTTCTTGCCGAAGGGTTGCCAGTTCTGGGTTAGGAAATTCCTGAAGATTGGGGTGAAGAGCCTGGAAACAGCAGAGTTTGGAGGCGGGAACTCAGCAGAAATGTGATACAGAAGTGCAATCTCTGGGTTGGGAAATTCCTGGAGGTAAAGTCTGGCCAGGAGGGATTCGGGGAGGGAGGGGAGGGAGCTCAGCAGGGATGAGATGCCACAGGGGGTCCACCCTCCAAAGGTGCCATTTTCTCCATATGAACTGATCTCTGTAGTCTGGAGATGAGCTGTAATTCCCTGAGATTTCCAGGTCCCACCTGGAGTCTGGCAACCCTAGTTCTTGGAGGACAGATGGGATAAAAATGAGCCAAATAAAGCTATTTTCAGCGTAGGCAGCAGAAACGTCCAGGCT
>NW_015175654.1:6374-6519 GCF_001447785.1 Gekko japonicus | reverse complement strand
TTTTTATTCTGTTTACCTTGTTTGTGGTCGGGCTCTTTTTGTAGCCGGAATCCTTTGCATGTTAGGCCACACACCCCTAAAGTAGCCAATCCTAATGAGTTTCTGCTGTTGGGTGTGGCCTGTCATGCTAATGAGTTCCTGCTGG
>NW_015175654.1:2556-2724 GCF_001447785.1 Gekko japonicus | reverse complement strand
TGAGGAAATGCCCTCTTGTGGTGATTTGTGAGCCAATTCCACATGCTGTCCTATGTATTCACAAAAGCAGGGGGGCTGATCAGTGGGAATATCAGGATTGGTGAGCCTACCCACCATCACCACAGACTTCTTCCGTGTGTTAGGTACATCCTTGTTTCATATAGAACG
>NW_015175654.1:0-2513 GCF_001447785.1 Gekko japonicus | reverse complement strand
GGCCACACCCAACAGCAGGAACTCATTAGGACTGGCTACATTAGGGGCATGTGGCCTAACATGCAAAGGAGTTCCTGCTATAAAAAAGCCCTCCGTGTTGACAACAAACAAGGTAAACAGAATAAGAAGCAAAAGGTGGATGACCACACTTCTGCGAACATGGGGTGTGTGGCCTAAAATGCTAATGAGTTGTGCTGTCAGGGGTGTGTCCTAATAAGCAAATGAATTTCTGCTGTTGGGTGTGGCCTATTATGCTAATGAGTTCCTGCTGGGGTTTTTCTACAAAAAGAGCCCTGCGTGTAGGCAAAGTTAAACTGCTGCTGAGCAGCATTTAGAATTAGCCAAACTGGATATGTAATTTCTGCTGTTGGGTGTGGCCTATTATGCTAATGAGTTCCTGCTGGGGGTTTTCTACAAAAAAAAGCCCTGTGTGTAGGCGAAGTTAAACTGCTGCTGAGCAGCATTTAGAATTAGCCAAACTGGATATGAATGACTGATTGACATGCTCCCCTGAAGAAAGGCTGTGTACATAACTTATCCCCAAGTCTTCAGCAGCCAACCTTCTTTTCTGCATCATCTCCCCCACACGCCTCCCCTTTCCCAGATGTCCTCAGTTTAGAGAGGTGTGCCGTTTCCCTCTCATGCACCATTACTAGGCAAAGGTCTAGTGCATGAACATTGCTGCAGACCGAAATTGGACTCTGCCCTTGATTCTGCCCTGCCCACACTTTCCACTGCTGTTCGATTTCAGGCGTCTTGCCATGATGTAGCCATGTATTGGGAGGAAGGCAACAAGTGGTTACATCTTTTGATACATTCTGCATTGCCTGATGGCATTCTCTGGTGGAGGGTTCCACCAGGACTGGTGTATCTGGAGGGAAGGAGTCGACCTGCAATAAGGGATGCTTGTATGATTGGCTCTCGAGCATTTCAGAAATATGTAAGAATGAGCAATGCAACAACTGCAACTTTCCCTATAATTGCAACTCTTTGCTGGGAATAATTTCACAAAGGAGCCTTTGTCAAAATGAAGATGAGGGGAAAAGTCATCTTTTCTAAACTCCAGGGATGTAGAGTATAAATTCTCAGCTTTGCTGAGTACTTTGCTGACAGGCAGTACAACCCCTTTTGGGGCGGCCGGAAGCAGGGGGCGGGGCTTCGTCATGTGCCCCGCCCCCGTACCTCACCCGGGGGAACTGCGATCCCCCGCGATCCCCCCCGAAATGACCTCTGCATATAACTGATATTACGAAACAGGAGGTTTGACCCTTCTTGGATTCATCAGTGGCTGTGAGACCTGATCTCTAAATTGCATCTTCATTGTGAGTATACCTGTGTGTGCTACATTTGAATTTTATCCTACTGAAAACAGGCCAGTGGACGAGGCAGTCAAGTGAGACACCTGGTAGCTGTAAGCTACCAGTGGGTGGTAGAAAGCGGGGATCCCAGAGAAAGGGCAATAGTAGGGAGGAAAGGCTGCTGTGGCAGACAGCCCGTGTGGTATCGTGGTTAAGAGTGGAGAACTCTAATCTGGAGAACTGGGTCTGATTCCCCACTCCTGCACAAGAAACCTGCTGGGTGACCTTGGGCCAGCCACAGTTCTCTCAGAGCTCTCTCAGCCCCACCTACCTCACTAGGTGCCTGTTGTGGTGAGAGGAAGGGAAGGCGATTCTAAGCCGCTCTGGGACTCCTCACGGTAGAGAAAAGTGGGGTGTAAAAACTGACTCCTCCTCCTTCGCCATTTCCACAACGACAAGCAGGTGCCCAAGACAGGGGCTTGCAGGAAGAGCTGCAAAGCCTGCAGAGATAAGTGGATCTTGGGTGGTGGTTTCTCACCGCCTCCTGTGGGACAGGGCAACAGGAACTCACTGACGACACTTCCTCTGTCAGGTTGCCCGTGAACTCCTTTAGCTGCGCAAAGCTCCTTTTCAGGTAGCCACCCACTCAGAGCTTTATCTGCAAAGCTGTCTATACATGCCCGGGTTTGCAGTCAGTTCTCAAAAGCAAAGGGAACCTTGCAGGAAATGACCTTCCTCCCTGTGCGTAGTCCCTGATGGGTATATTTATACTGCCTGTGCCATAACTGACAGATGCGCAGCAGAATCTAGTGTTGTGTAATCAGTGTCTTCACCCCCGGCAGAACGGAGGAAACGGTGCCCGTTTAGCCAGCCCTGTGTACCTGAAAGGCCTGAGCACCCAAGCCGCTGGGAGGAAGAAGTGACTGGGCAGGCTGCCAAGTTCAAGGGGAGGGCTCCAAGAGGAAATGATTGATTAGCTAGAGAATTTTGTTTAGTTGACAGGCAAGTAGAAGCAGTTAGTACTTTCTGTTGCCTGTGCTCTGAAGCAGCCTGCTGAAATAATAAACATCTGGGGGGAAACAGAGGCTGTGTTGACAGGTGGGAGCAGGGATCCTCTCTAGATTTTGCCAGAAAAGGCCAGGAGATACTTTTGTCCATATGCCCTTACTGCCTGGAGCAGACAGTACATAAGAACATAAGAGAGACGCCAATGCT
>NW_015175653.1:3775-6515 GCF_001447785.1 Gekko japonicus | reverse complement strand
ACTTCAAAGGGAAGCAGAAAGGAGAGGGTAATCAGGCCTGGCCTCTCTGTGACCCTTTCCGCACTCTGCTTTTAATCCATGTTCACTACGGTGTCCTTCAAGCAATTCTGCACTAAAATCAAGTATTTCCCAAGCCAGAGCTGGCAACCCTCCCCCACACCTGGGATCAGCTAATAAGGACCTGCTTTGTGTTCTCCCTTTTACTAGCATGAGCACAAGGAGGCCAAGAAGCAGGGCCTGGATGGCTGTGGCCCCCAATCTTTTTAGAGCTCTCAGCTGCAGGAGCTTTGCTTTTTGTAGGCAGCCCATAAACGCACCATTTTAAATTGTGGTGGAAATGTCTTTAATGCACCCATTTGCTGCATTCCATCTTCAGGCATCTGTTTGAACAGGTGTTGAAACCACTTCTACCCTGTCTCCCTTATCTTCAGGGAGTGGCTCAGTGGTAGAGTATGTGCTTGGCATGCAGAAGGTCCGAGGTTCAATCCCCAGCATCTCCAGTTAAGAACCAGGCAGTAGGTAATATGAAAGACCTCCACCTGAAACCCTGGAGGGCTGCTGTCAGTCTGGTTCAACTATACTGACCTTGATGGATCGATGGTCTAATTCTATATAAGGCTGCTTCGTTGTTCATTTTCTCTGACTCACTGGCTTTTGTGAGTTCACCTCTTGGCTGCTGTGTATTGGTTATGACTTTAATGCTCTTTTTAACTGTCTGTACAATTGTATGTTGCTTTGAGTGTGATCTGAAAAATGCCTTTCAGGAGTTCAAACCCCAGATACGTTTGGGTAACTAGTAGTTATACTTGGAGGACAGAAATGCAGTCTGTACATACTGTTATTAGATCTGGATCCTGTCATTCCCAGGAAGCTCTGGGACTGTGCCCTGACTCACCTTAGCTTTATTTATTAGGTATGAGAGTAATGGTGTCCCGTGTGTCATGCAGACAACGCCCATAGCGCCTCATCTCTCCCTGTTTTGCTCAATCCCGGCAAACCTTAATACCCTTCTCCTGGGGGCCTTATACTGTGTCTCCTTCTAGGGTGCGGCGCTGGGCTGCATGGTGGGACTGATGACCTATGGAAAGCGTCAGTTTGAAGAACTGGACCCAATTATGAGACAGTTAATACCTCCCTTTCATCGGGCCATGAATGAGCTGGTGGCCATGGTGGATGAAGACTCCATGGCTTTCAGCAGCTACATGGTGAGAGACATATCTGTCTATCTGTCTGTCTATCTGTCTCTCTGTCTATCTGTCTCTTTCTTTCTATCTGTCTGTCTGTCTGTCTATCTGTCTGTCTATCTCTCTCTCTATCATCTATCCATCCATCCATCCGTCCATCCATCCGTCCATCCATTATCTCTCTCTCACTCTCACTGTCTCTCTCTGTCTATCTCTCTGTCTGTCTATCTCTCTGTCTACCTATCTATCATCTATCATCCATCTGTCTGTCTGTCTGTCTGTCTATCTATCTATCCTCTCTCTCTCTCTGTCTGTCTGTCTATCTCTGTCTGTCTGTCTATCTATCTATCTATCTATCTAATCTCTCTCTCTCTCTCTCTGTCTCTCAGTGTCTCTCTCTCTGTCTGTCTGTCTAGCTCGATCTTGTCAGCAGGGTTAGTATTTGGATGGGAGGCCACCAAGGAAGCGCTGCACAGAGGCAGACAATGGCACAGCACCTAAGAATGTCTCCTGCCTTGAAAACCCTGCAGCCATAAGTCGGCTGTGACTCGATGGCACTTTTCCATCATCACCACATCTGTCTGTCTGTCGATGGCAGGTGAT
Organism: Gekko japonicus; assembly: GCF_001447785.1. Classification (NCBI taxonomy): domain Eukaryota; kingdom Metazoa; phylum Chordata; class Lepidosauria; order Squamata; family Gekkonidae; genus Gekko; species Gekko japonicus. The sequence continues at coordinate 4,728 of NW_015175653.1, read as the reverse complement.
GCCTTGACATCATTCTCCCCCCATTTTTGCTGCTGTGGGACTGAGGGCAGGCGCCAGAATGTGAGGGTAGGAGGTTGCTGCAGCAGGCAACCTGGTGGCTTTATTCCACACAGTCCATTCTCCAAAGCTGCACTTCATCCAAGGAAACTGGTCTCCATAGCCTGGAGATCAGTAGCAGCTCTAATGATCAGGTAAAATGCAATCTGATAAATGTGTATTTCTCCCCTCTCCACAGGAGGCTATGAAACTTCCCAAGAGCACACCTGAGGAGAAAGAAAGGTATGTAATATGGAATCGCCTGAAAAATGATTCTGTGTTCCGATGGCTTACCTTTGTCACCCTTAGGCCAGTTTAAGTGTCATGGTTTCCCCAGAATAGCAGTTTCCTGAGGGGGTTTGAGAATTTTCTGTAATAGATCTGCAGGCCCTCTGTTCCCACGGTTACTGGGAAAGAGAGATGTGAGCTAGGTGGATTCACCCTAAGTAGCCAAGGTGCCATTAACTAAAAACTCAGAAGAAGTGCTTTGCGGGTTCTGTAAAGGAGGGCAGAAAATACATTCTGCTCAAGCATTTACCTGCTCATATAGGTCTCATGGGTTCCAGGTGGGAGGACGACAGTCTTATAAATATTTTAAAGAAAGAAAGAAATCTGCTGGGAAGGGGACCAGGTGTAGAAGCAGGTGTAATTCTCAAGGATTTTCTTTTCCTATTATTTTTCTGACATAAAATAAGCAAGAATGACAATCTGATCACAAGACTCCCACCCATTAGAAAAGCAACTGTCCCATTTTTAGCTCAACACAAGCAGTTCTTAAAATAATGTTTAATTTTTATTGTAACTCTAAGAAACTGCAAAAATCCAGAAACTAGATATAGTTTCAAAGTTTGTGCTCATCATCTCCGTTACCAATTAAGAATCAAGTTAATATTATTATTCCTACCAACTGTCGAATT
>NW_015175653.1:0-1908 GCF_001447785.1 Gekko japonicus | reverse complement strand
TGAACCCCATTTGCCATGTTGACGCCCACTTGCCCATCCTTGACAGATCCCTTTGGAGTGCCTCACAATCCTCACTGGTTTTCACCACCCTGAACAACTTCGTATCATCTGCAAATTTAGCCACTTCATTGCTTACTCCCAACTCCAAATCATTAATGAACAAGTTAAAAAGCAGTGGACCAAGTACTGAGAGAATTGCCCATTTATACTCACTCTCTGTTTTCTATTAATTAGCCAGTTTTTGATCCATAAAAGGACTTGTCCTTTTATCCCATGATTTTTGAGCTTACAGGAGCCTTTGATGAGGAACTTTATCAAAAGCTTTCTGAAAGTCAAGGTAAACACTATCTTGGATGCTCTACCCCTTAACAAGAAACATGGTTGGAGTGGGGCCTTAGAGCTTGGTTCTCAGGAATGTAATAAAAGTAATAAAAAAGGGGAGATTAAGCCAGGACTGACACTGAAGCTACCATCCAGTGACCTTAGATGCGCAGAACTGCTTACCCAGGATGGTGCAATTGAGACTCATTCCCTACTAGCGAGACATGATCTTAATCCACATATAAGGCCATGAGGGGAACATCTAGAGGCAGAAGTGCCTCGCAGACAGATGCCAATAAGTTGTCAAAAGGGAGTGGTTTATGAGACAGAACTGGATCTAAGATCACACCAGGTGATCTCTAGGCCATCGGGGGGCCCTATAAATGTTAAATCTCTGGCGTATGAATTCAGGGAAGCAGAAGCTGAGCAAGTAAGGACTCATCAGTTTCAGTTGATAGCTGGTGATGGGAAGCCCAAGGAAACAGAAGGAAAAACGACTCTACCTACCTCATCAGCAAAGGGGGAGCATCTGCCACCTAATGCAGCCGAGAAGAGCCCAGAAATACTGGAGCCTCAAGGTGATGAAGGGGTACAGATGAGGTCATTCCATCAAGAAATAACGCTGGATAATACTATTGAGGATGAGCTCCTTAATATGTTTGCAGATCTTACACCTCAGGAGCAACACGCAATAACAGAACGGCTGGAGCGTACAAAAAAGAGCCTGTTGGCCCGGAAGGAGTGTGATCGGCCAGGACAGCAAGTGATTAGTGAGGATGTCGAGGTCAACTCCAACGCCCATGTTCCATTTCAGACGCAGTCGGTCACACAGTCATTCCCTCTAATGGAAGATGAAATGGAGATAGACCAAAGCAGGACAGGACCATCTGCTGCCAGTGAGGTCTGCCCTCAGTTACCAAAAAACGGAAGTGTCTTTTTTGATGAGGATAGGGTACTCAATCAGATTATCGAATCTGATTGACTAAGTAATAGGTCGACATTTGATAGACCTGGGAACCCTTCTAGAGGCAGCGCCAGCTGGGAAAGTGAATCAGAGGACTCCAGTTCTGGACCCCCGACCGCTAACCATGCGGCTTTGTTGGATTGTGGAATTGACTCTCTGGATTGTGGGGGCTTAAATAACAAAATTAAAGCCAAACGATCTGCCACCGAATTGAAAAATCAAAAAACAGGTATGGCATCACTACGGGAGGCATATATGGAGCAGGGTCACATTAAATTTCTCACTCTTTAATTGTCATGGCCTAAATAACATTATTAAAAGAAAGAGAGTTCAATCGGCAGTGTTATCGCAAAGACCCAGTGTCATCTTCCTCCAGGAAACACACTTGAATAAAAAGCAACAGCGTGTTTTTAACTCGAAATATTATGAGACCCAATATTTAGCCCCCGGAAGCTCTAAAGCTCGGGGTGTAGCAATCCTCATTAGCAAAAGCACTAAATTTATCCGCAATAAAATTAAAATCGATCCTGCAGGCAGATTCGTAATGGTCGAAGGGTCTCTCAACGATAAGCCAATCACGTTAATGTCGCTCTACGCCCCTAACACAGGCCAACTTCAATTTA
>NW_015175652.1:4535-6551 GCF_001447785.1 Gekko japonicus | reverse complement strand
TAAAGTGTTGACACAAATAATAAAAACTAAGGAATAAATATAAAGCGACAAAAGGGGAAGGAATATTCCGACTTATATCATCAATATCTAAAGTTGCCAGGTCTTACCTGGCTGCTGGCGGGGGTGGGGGGGTTTCCTCTTCTTCTCTGGGATTCTTCAGTGCGCATACAAAGCGTGCATGCTGCAATAACGTCACCTGGAAGTGACATCATCACACAGGGTACCTTGTGGGGGAGACACTCTAGCATATGAGGAAAAAACTCTATGGTAACCATAGAGTGTTTTCTGAAATGCTCGAGCATCCCCCCACAACGTGCCCTGCGCAATGATGTCACCTCTGGGTGGCGTCATTGCATTGGCCATGTTGGTGCAGATGGGTCTGTTCGGTGGAGGGGCTCCCCCACCAGCCATCTGGGCAGCGGCAGATTAGGGCCCCCAAAAGCAGGTAACCCCCCCACCAGTGTTCCCTGTAAGCTGAGTTAGTGTGAGCTAGCTCAGAGATTTTTGGCCTCCGGCTCACACATTTTTGTCTTGGCTCAGGAAGGATGGCTCTAGAGCAAACTAATTTCTGCAGTAGCCAAATTTCTTGCTCACAACTTTAATACCAGTAGCTCACAAAGTAGAATTTTTGCTCACAAGACTCCACACCTTAGAGGGAGCATTGCCTCGTTTGGGGGATAGCAACCCTATCAAGATCAGGAAACCACAATGATTTTTTCACATCCCCTTGTTAAAACAATATTCACTTCCTGTAAAGCGGGTCGGTCAGCAAAATATCATTATCCACCATATATTGAAGAACCCGTAACCAAGTTAATTCAAAATTAGTGCATGATTTAGCTGTTTCTGTACGATTTATCAAGTTAGAAAGTTTACACATAATATATTGGTCCCAAACTTTCTTGTACCAGAGGGCTATAGAGGGAGCTTTGCGTTATTTCCAGTTAGATGCAATTGTAAGGTGCATTGAGGCCAATAAGGCAGAAACTAGTTCTCATTGGGAGTGTTCCAAGTTCTATTCCAACTGTAAGTCCAAAAAGTATCATTTGTGGTGTTCTGGGTATTTCTTGAGCAAACCTAGAAGTAAAAATCAAACTCCTGCAAGATGGGGCTTCCTCCACAAGAACAAAAGAGCATAAGAGAAGCCAATGCTGGATCAGGCCAGTGGCCCATCTAGTCCAACACTGTCACACAGTGGCCAAAACTACCAGGTGCCATCAGGAGGTCCAGCAGTGGGGCCAGGACACTAGAAGCCCTCCCACTGTCTCCCCCCCAAAACACCAAGAATACAGAGCATCACTTGCCCGAGACTGAGAGTTCCTACCTATACCTTGTGGCTAATAGCCACTGATGGACCTCTGCTCCATATGTTTATCCAATTCCCTCTTGAAGCTGTCCATGCTTGTAGCTGCCACCTCCTGTGGCAGTGAATTCCATGTGTTCATCACTCTTTGGGTGAAGAAGTACTTCCTTTTACCTGTTCTAACCCAACTGCTCAGCAATTTCATTGAGTGCCCACGAGTTCTTGCGTTGTGAGAAAGGGAGAAAAGTACTTCATTCTCTACCTGCTCTATCCCATGCATAATTGTGTAAACCTCTATCATGTCACCCCTCAGCCGTCGTTTCTCCAAGCTAAAGATCCCTAAATGCTTTAACCTTTCTTCATAGGGAAAGTCAATGCAACACTTTGGTGGGACTTATGCACTTAATGAAAAAGGTTCTTGCCTTCTCTGGGGGCTCTTCCTACTGTCCCAGTTGCACATCACCATGAAAGCTTTGAGCCGATGCCATGGCTAAGTGGTAGAGACCATCTGCTTTGCATACAGAAGGTCTCAGGTCCAATCCCTGGCATCTCGAGTTTAAAAAGGATCAGATTAGACAATATTACGAGGAAAGGCAACATGGTCTAGCCTGATCTCTTCAGCACGTCACCAGGAAGTGACGTTATGATGCCGGGCATGCTGGGGGCGGGGCCACGACCATACAAGGGAAAACCATAGAGTTTTCCCTTGTATG
>NW_015175652.1:991-1246 GCF_001447785.1 Gekko japonicus | reverse complement strand
TTCCCTCTCCTAAAAAGGAGAGATATTTCGCTTAAAATTCAGAAAAATAGGAAGGGTATATAGAGGGATAAAGAAAAGAGTTGAGTGGTGTTAATGTATTAGTATATTATTTTTCCTTTCTTTTCATTCTGATTTCAAATGGGATATCTTTCAAAATTCTAATCGGTTGGTCTCCAATTTTCAGGGATGTTGCTGATGTAACCTTTAAAATCTGGTCCCTGAGACGTTGCTTTGTAAATTTTACAACCAATTCTG
>NW_015175652.1:0-934 GCF_001447785.1 Gekko japonicus | reverse complement strand
ATCTTTCAGGATCCTAATCGGTTGGTCTCCAATTTTCAGGGGTGTTGCTGATGTAACCTTTAAAATCTGGTCCCTGAGACGTTGCTTTGTAAATTTTACAACCACTTCTGCTGGCAACTTATTTTTTCTTGTAAAGTTGGAATAGGCCCTATAAGCCAAATCCATTTCTTCTTTTATTTTTCCCGCTTCATTGCCAGTCAGTGGTGCTAAAGCCGCTGCCAAAATGTCTCTTAGGTCCTTTCCTTTCTTTTCATTCTGATTTCAAATGGAACGTCTTTCAGGATCCTAATCGGTTGGTCTCCAATTTTCAGGGATGTTGCTGATGTAACCTTTAAAATCTGGTCCCTGAGACGTTGCTTTGTAAATTTTACAACCACTTCTGCTGGCAACTTATTTTTTCTTGTAAAGTTGGAATAGGCCCTATAAGCCAAATCCATTTCTTCTTTTATTTTTCCCGCTTCATTGCCAGTCAGTGGTGCTAAAGCCGCTGCCAAAATGTCTCTTAGGTCCTCTCCATTCTCACTTTAAAAGTTCTTGCCGCAACTCTCCGGGATGGCTCCCTCCTCTCCGCTTTCTTCTCCCTCTCAGAAGGTAAAACGCTTATACGATTTTCAGCTTCGCCCCCTCCCTTGCCTTTAAAAAGTCTCTTGTTCGTGTGTGTGGGGGGAAATCTTCCCTCCCTGCCGCTTCTTGGGGGGTGAATCCCTTTTGTACCGCCGCTTTTATTTTGAACACCAACAGGGCTTTTGATTGGCTGGGGAGGTTAAAAGGTGTGCTGCTGTTCAACAGAGCTTCTGCCTGAAATACCGAAGAGGTACTCTGAGAGTTATATATAACCTCACTCCCTGACATTCAGTGGTTGGCCCCATCTCCTGTGGCAGACATTTTGTGACTGCGGCCACCATCCCATGTCAGAATTCCAAAAGTGCACACA
>NW_015175651.1:3930-6610 GCF_001447785.1 Gekko japonicus | reverse complement strand
GTTCTCCCAGATTAGAGCCCACGCTCCCAACCCCGACACCAAACTGGCTCTCGGACCTGGAGGATGGAAACCCAATACCTTCCTCTGGTGGCGCCTTCAGTTTCTCCTGTGAGGAGTCGAACGCTCTCAAAGTCAGGCTGGCAATGCAGATCTGTGATTCAGCCGAAATAGCAATCAACCCCCCACCCCCGGCTGTTTTCTAAACCCAGTTCTTCTCTCCAAGCTGTAAACAGAACTTGCATTTTCTCTCCCCCCTCCTCGATTCTTTACCCCCCCAGTCACACACCTTTTGGGCTCCAGTGAAGGCTCCAGTTCTAATTAGATAACAGCTTTGCCCCCCTTGGCAAAGTATTCTGTTCCATTTCCTCATTTCCATAATTCAAAAGCCTGAGAAGGGAGCAGGTAAAACTGCTGGGGGGAAAGGGAGGGGGGGGGAACACCCTGTTTGTTGAGGAACACGTTTGCATATATTAGGCTAACCTCCAGAGAGCAAAGCCGCACCTTCCGGAAACTTCCTCATTCTTGGCTTGTTCGAAATGGGAATGTTCCCGTGATAAGAGGGAGAGATGAAAAGAAACCACGGTTGTTGTTGTTGTTGTTGTTTTTTTTAAAAAAAATCTGATTCCTGCCCTTTTGATGCCACGTAAACGATGATGTCATCTGAGTTCCAGCAAAAAGATTTTGCATCAAGGAGCAAAGCCGTGCCTTGATATATGTTGTCCTCCCCTACCCCACAAAATCATTGTTAGTCCCTTCTAATATTGAGTAACTGTAAATCGCTCAGAGCCAGCAAGCTCTGCAGGATTGAGCGATCAATAAATTGAAAGATGATGATGATGATGATGATGATGATGATGATGATGATTCCTAAACTACTGCAGCTGCGGTTGCCAACTCCAGGTTGGGAAGAGAGTCGGTGCGGTGTAATGGCTACAGTGTCAGACGAGGATCTGGAAAACCCAGGTTGGAATCCCCCCACTGGCATGGAAACTTGCTGGGTGACCATAGACCTATCATGCGTTCTCAGCCTAACTTACCTCCCAGGGTTATTATGAGGATAAAAAAACTTAGAGATAAAAGAAGAATAATGCAAACTGTTCAAGTTCTCCCACTGTTCTGGTGCTCCCACTAAGGTGGGGTACAAATAAAATACGTATCATATGAATGACAGAACCAACATTTTAGCTTACTTGAATCGGCTTTTAGCCAATCTACACCTTGAAAGTGGGGTTGAGACCCTACCTACACAGTTAAAACCCACCAAGTGAACTTGGACCACTCATCCTTCTGTCCACACCTAGCCAACTCACATGGATGTCCAAAGATTTAATGGGGAAGGAGGACACTGTCAAAGCTTCCTTGGGATAAATAAGGAATCATTTCCCCATGTTTATCATCATTATGTACTGGTGAAGTGGACAGAGTGTTAGACCAGGATCCTGGAGGTTTGAATCCCTTATTGCCACAGAAGCTGCTCTCTCCCTCAGCATAACTTTCATTAAAGGGTTGTTGTTGTGACAAGACAGAGGAGAAGAGAATGTTGTTATACCCTACTTTGTGTCCCAGTGGGGGGAAAGGCGTGGTATAAATATGCAAATAAGTAAATATTATTTGTACAGGGGAATCAAAGTGCTCAGTTTGGTGTAGCGGTTGGGAGCACGAACTCTAATCTGGGAGAACTGGGTTTGATCCCCCACTCCTCCACATGCAGCTGCTGGTGTGACCTTGGGTCAGTTACAAGTTCTTTCAGAGCTGTTCGAGCAGTTCTCGAAAGTGCTCTCTCAGCCCCACCTTCCTCACAGGGTGTCTGTTGTGGAGAGGGGAAGGGAAAGGAGATTGTAAGCCGCTCTGAGACTCTTTCGGGTAGTGAAGGGTGGGGTATAAATCCAATCTCTTTTCTTCTTCTCGGTGCTTTACAGAGCACAAGGAGCCAGGTCCCTGCCCTAAGGAGCTTACAGTACAAATCTGACAACAGGGAGACAGCAAAGGGAAAGGAAGATAAGAATAAACCAGGCAAGAATATGCATTCATTTCCAGGTATGGGTGCTTAGGGTTAGTTTCAGTAGAGATGGAGGCCTGTGCCAAAGGATTTACAGAGAAGGTCAGAAGGAAGAGGCAGCATCACACAGAAGTTGTAGGAGGCCATTCCAGGCATAAGGAGCAGCAAAGGAGAGTTGTCTAAAGGAGGAAGAGATGTTTGAATGGTTGAAGGTGGTGGAGCTGGCCAAGCGAAGGTCATTGGAAGGGTTGTTCTGAGACAGAACAGCAGGAAGATAAGAAAGCCTGTGTGGTGTAGGGGTCAGAGTACTGGGCTGGGATCTGGGAGACTTAGGTTCGAATCCTCTGACTGCCACAGAAGCTTCCTGGGTGATCTTAGGCCGGTCACACGCTCTCAGCCTAGTGTATCTCATCCACTGGTTGTGACGATAAAACGGAGGCGAGGGGAACGGCGTAAGCTGCTTTGAGTTCACTGGAGAGAAAGGCAGGATATAAATGAAGCAAATAAAATTTAAATAAATACAAGATAAGCGGAAGCAAGACCACAGAGGCCTTTACAGATAATGACGAGGCACGCTGGATCCAAGTATGGGCAACGGGGTATAACTTAAATGAGACTCTGTCAAAACGAACAGCTTCCCCTTTACAACTTTGCATGGGCTCAGTGTCTCATTTAAACTGC
>NW_015175651.1:0-1494 GCF_001447785.1 Gekko japonicus | reverse complement strand
TCAAAAGAGCCCTATTGGATCCCACCAGAGGTCCATTTAGTCCAGCATCCTAAGAACATCAAAAGAGCCCTACTGGATCAGACCAGTGGTCCATCTAGTCCAGCATCCTAAGAACATCAGAAGAGCCCTGCTGGGTCAGACCAGTGGTCCATCCAGTCCAGTATCCTGAGAACATCAGAAGAGCCCTGCTGGGTCAGACCAGTGGTCCATCCAGTCCAGTATCCTGAGAACATAAGAGGAGCCCTGTTGGATCAGACCAGTGGTCCATCTAGTCCAGCATCCTAAGAACATAAGAGGAGCCCTGCTGGATCCGACCAGTGATCCATCTAGTCCTTCATCCTAAGAACATAAAAGGAGTTAGTCCAGCATCCTAAGAACATAAGAGGAGCCCTGTTGGATCAGACCAGTGGTCCATCTAGTCCAGCATCCTAAGAACATAAGAGGAGCCCTGCTGGATCCGACCAGTGATCCATCTAGTCCTTCATCCTAAGAACATAAAAGGAGCCCTGCTGGATCAGACCAGTGATCCATCTAGTCCAGCATCCTAAGAAGAGCCCTGCTGGATCAGACCAAGAGTTCATCTTGTCCAGGCAAAGTGGTGGAGGAGCGTGCCAGTGTGCTCGCCTGCTCTGAGAGCTGCCAGCCAGCCAAAGCAAGCACAGCCAGCTCAATAGGGCTGCCGGCAGGCGAGGAAGTCTCTTCAAGCAAGCTCCACTTGGGGAAGGGGCAGCGCCAGTGGGGGGGAGTCCCCTGGGAGGCCCAGAGAATTGGGGGCCTGGGCTGGAGGGAGACTCATCGGGCCTTGGCAGGAGGTCAGGGAACCAGGCCGCAGAATGCCCCGCTGTAGTGATGGGGCTGGGGCCAACAACAGGGCATGAGAGGAAGAAGAAGAAGAAGAAGAAGAAGAGTTGGATTGATACCCAGCCATTCGATCGGAGTCTCAGAGCGGCTTACACTCTCCTTCCCTTCCTCTCTTCACAACAGACACCCCGTGTCTGTTGGCCCCACTGCTGGACCTCCTGATGGCACTGGTATTTCTGGCCACTGTGTGACACAGAGTGTTGGACTGGATGGGCCTTTGGCCTGATCCAACATTGGCGTCTCTTATGTTCTTATGTTCTTATGTGTGGTAGGTGGGGCCGAGAGAGCTCTGACAGAAACTGCTCTTGAGAGAACAGCTCTGAGAGAACTGGGACTGACCCAACGTCACCCAGCTGGCTGCATGTGGAGGAGTGGGGAATCGAACCCGGTTCTCCCAGGTTAGAGGCTGGCGCTCTTAACCACTACACCAAACTGGCTGAGGCCAATTGATCTCCAGATGACCAAAGCTGATGACCTTGATGTTGCCTCCTGGCACTGGCACGCAGAGGCTGTCGGGGCGGAGGTTCCCTTTGGTTACCCTGGCAAGTAGCCACTGATAGACGTCTCCTCCACAGATCGGTCTAATCCCCTTTTAAGCCTTCTGTGCCTGTAGCCATCCCTACATCCTCTGGC
>NW_015175650.1:4110-6600 GCF_001447785.1 Gekko japonicus | reverse complement strand
TCTCGTTTAGGAGAAAGAAGAGACTAAGGCGGTGATGGTGAACCTTTTAGAGACTGAGTGCCCAAACTGCGACCCAAAACCCACTTATTTATCGCAAAGTGCCAACACGGCAATTTAACCTGAATACTAAGGTTTTACTTTAGAAAAAAGAACTCACACATTGACTTAAGATGATCCAAACAAAGTAAGGAAAGCAATCCCAAATGCTTTAATTTACTTAAAATTGTTTGGCAGAGAATTTGACACTTTAATGATGGTCTGGGCCTGGCTGGGGCGATGGCATGTGTGCCCGCAGAGAGGGCTCTGAGTGCCACCTCTGGCACCCGTGCCATAGGTTTGCCACCACTGGACTAAGGTGTGGATCCTAATCTTGTTTTCCACTGGCAGAAGCCGCTTCTACTAGAGGAAAAGGTGAGCAATCTTTGTCTATTTCCGCTCTCATTACAGGCCTCCACATTCCCCCTGCAGCTATTCCCAGAAGTCCATGGACCACCACGTGCACAGTTTTGAGGGACACAGCAGGCAGTAACAGGGCTGAGAATATGGGGAAGCCCTGCTCAGGTTGCACTACGTATGGTCATCAGTGTTCCCTCTAAGCTGAGTCAGTGTGAGCTAGCTCACAGTTTTTTAGCCTCTGGCTCACACATTTTTGTCATAGCTCAGGAAGGATGGCTCCAGAGCAAACTAATTTATGCAGTGGCCAAATCGCTTGCTCACAACTTTAATGCCAGCAGCTCACAAAGTAGAATCTCTGCTCACAAGACTCCACAGCTTAGAGGGAACATTGATGGTCATACTTGTAATTGCTTCCACTTACCGGGAACAAGTCCTATTGAACTCCTTGGGACTTACTAGTGAGCATATGTCGAATAAATCAACGTGCTAACCAAATTTCACATTGGTTGCCCTCTCCATACTCACGTTTTACCACATATGCAAGATCCTGGTGTCTATTCGTGTTCCACTGCCAGAAGCTTTCCAAGTTCCCCATCCCTCCTCCTCCAAATGAAGCAGGCTGATTCTGCCACCATGTATGATTATGGGCGGGATAAAAATCAATAAAATAAAATAAAATAAAATAAATCCAAAAGGCCCTTGTGAAACTGGGTTTTAAAAATGTGTGAATGCTTCAGAGTTTATTCTTACATAATCAGTCCAAGTCTGCTCCAGGTAGTTCATAAATGTTTAAGGCATCTCTTCACTGTGTTCTCATTAGCACTTTATATGTCCATAAATATTTCTAAGGCAGAGAGTATAAAATGGCCATCTTGTCAAGTCAGCTCAGCTTAAGCCCTGAGCAACAGCATACATTTTTAGATAAATCTGGAGTTTTTAATTAATGAGGAACTCAATATGTGCTCAGCAGTTCCCTCCACTTGTTGATTAATCTCCCTTTTTTACTTCCAGCAATATTAATTTTGATTTAATTAATACTTAAAAATTGGGCAACTTAAACCTCTGCCTATTGAGGCTAGGTTTCAATTGGCTATTAAATTAAGTGTTGTAGAAGAATATCAGGTCCATACCAAATCCATTTTTTCCTTGCAAATCTCAAACAGGCAACTACTATTAACCCAGGGTTAGAGACAGACAAGGAAAATCAAGCGACAGTAGCTTACCTATACGCATCTAGTTTGTTCATTGTTCGTTATGCAGGTAAAATTCGAACCATGAATTTCTAACTTTTAATTATTGTGTCAGCACACCAAAAATTATGCAGCCAATTAAAGAATCATATGTAAGATTCTCAGATGTGACATTAAAACTACATTATACCAGAAAATTACAAATTTGCAATAGAGAATCTGAATCCTTCCATGGTCATACTTGTGCAGAGATCCCTTAATCTTCAAAATGTATATAGGTACCTCAGGATAGTAGGCTAGAAACTGAACTTCACAGTGGTGTTTACTGGAAATCTGGTGGATCAGGATTCAGTCTGATGGGCAGTCTGGGTGGAGTGGGGTGGAATCCTGATATGTCCTAGAACAGCTTCCTCTTGCAAGTTAAGTTCTGCTCTTCACCACAATGACCATACCCAATTTCAGCATTATTTTCCCTCTATGCTTTGGGCAGGCTTCTGATTTAAAAAAACCAAAAACAAAACAACAACTGGTATCAGCATGTGTTTAACCTGTGAGCTATTTAAACTACCACCACCACCAATGAGGTGGACAACATCGGGGTAAGGATGGCCCAGGAAGATCTGCCACAATTTCTGCATGGCCACTGGATTTACCTGGTTGAGCTATAGGATAACATCACCCTGGAGAACCATCTGGAGACCATCTTGTTAAATTGAGTATAATTTTATTAACTGTCAAGAATGTTTTATTGCTTTTATCTGTTTTATATGGGCTTTGCCCCTTGTAAGCCGCCCTGAGCCCACTCTGTGGGGAGGGCGGGGTATAAATCTTAATAAATAAAATAAATAAATAAAATAAAATAAACATTTCTTTAGCCCTCTTCTCACACCTTGCCCCCCACAAT
>NW_015175650.1:308-3596 GCF_001447785.1 Gekko japonicus | reverse complement strand
TGTTTTTCCATGAATACATTTTCACCCATGGTGGCTTAGGACTATAAAACAGATCAAAAAACATAGAAATATAAAAATCAGTACATAATAAAAAAATTAAAACCCAAGGAACACATTATTAAAAGGCCGTCCATCACAAATAAGAGCTAGATTCAAGTGCAGTAGCACCTTGTAGACCAACAAGAGTCTCAGGGTATGAAAATCTAAGGCACTACTGGACTCGAATCTAGGTCTTCTACTGCAGCTCAACATGGCTATCCACTGAAACTAAATAATAAATAAGTTTATAATGAGTAATAGAAGGCCTTTAAAGTGGGGCTACATGAATCTCCTGAGGGAGGGAGGTTCCACGGTCTAGGTGGCAGTTGCCAAGAAGGCCATCACGGAGGACCCCACCTGTAATAGTGTGGGCTCCCATAACGTAACCCCCCCACCCATGATCTCAGGTCACAGGCAGAAACATCTGGCAGATGTGGTCCTCCAATCACTCAAGCCATTAAGGGCTTTAAAGGTCAAAATCAGTAACTGCTGTGCAATATGCGAATGATTAATGCTGGCGTGTTGCCGTTTAAGTTGAAATCTACATTTGTATCAGTTCAAAGATGTCTTCAATAACTTGATGGCTCCAGTTGGGTCCTTCCCCCTCCCCCAAGCTTTGTGACCTCACTAGTTCACTAACTCAGTTGCTGTCTGTGTCATGTGTGTCAGAACTCCATGGACAGGCTGGCTCTCCCTAATTGTTTAGAACGTCTTGATATGGCGACGGAATGCTGCCTAACCCCAGGAAGGAGGCTGAATGTCCTATAGAAATTTGTGTCAGAAGGTGGGGGCAGGAGGAGGAAGAAAGGAACTGGAGCCTGCATGATACCACTTACAATTCTGGGCTAACATGCTGAGCTGCTGTAAGGCAAGAGCAGCTGCTTTCATATGGTAATCTGGAGGAACGCCAAGACCAAGTTCACTGAACCCAGCATCCTATTCAATCAAACACTGGGGGGAAAAAAACCCCAATGAGGGACACAAAGGAAGGAAGAGACTTTTATTTTGGTCTGGCAACTGCAAAGATGCCAATGGAAGGTGGAGGGAACTTAAATGCTTGAAGCACTTCTGATAACAATAATAACAATAACAGTGACAACGATGACAATGACAATGACGAAGATGATGATGATAGGCAGTGTATTGGGGAAAGTGTTTTCTTCCATGGTTGCTGAATGCACAATACCTTTATAAATGAAATGGTAAGAACTGGGTGTACTAGCATAACGGGGGGAGGGGAATATGAGGAATACAGTGGGCATAATAAGAGGAACTGACAACCTCAGTGGCAATCTGCCAAGTTCTCCCCTGGCTCTTTCAAAAGGGTAGGAATCAAATGGAACTTTACAAGGTTTCTAGCAGTTAGGTGTGAAACCGAGTTTGCATTGCCACATCTTGGAACCCAGCGTCAGTTGCAAAAGGCTGGAATCCTTCCTTAGTGCCTCGCCTTGTGGCTTCTTGTCGCTTTTCTATGCTCCTGTGCCTCTCCTGCCTTCCTCCCCCACCCCCACCCCTTTCCCCGTTCTCTTCGATTCTTACTTTTAAAATGAAGGCAACAAAAGGCAATTCCATTTTCATGGAAATGGCCCATCGGTGACAGTTTCAGCTCGCTTCCAGGAGAGCAATCGCCATGAAAGGCCGGGCACTTTTCCGGCAGCGTTTGCTAATTAATGACTGATTAAATACGTTCTCATTTTTTAAAAAGCACATGCAAATGGAAGCGTGGCGTGGGGGAAGAAGGTTGTGGGATGCAATAATCACAGCAGCCGCTGCTGCCCAGCTGTGTGCTAAAATGGGCATGGCTTTGTTGGCCCAAGTGGGGACATATCTGTTCAAGTTTGTAATTTGGGATGAGATGTTGCGAGTATCTCTCATGTTCTATATTTCTCAGAGTTAAGCCCACATGGGCACTTGTGGGTAAAACAAAGGAACAGGAGTATTTATTTACTTATTTATTTTGAAAACATATATGTCCCCTCTCCAGAGACCCGCTTTACACAGCTAGGGAAGGAGGGGAATGCAGTGCAGGTTTAAAGTGAACAATTTCCTTAGCCTGGTTGCCCCGATGTAGACTGAAGCCATTGCAGAGGAAAGGCCTGAACTCTTGCCTCTGCACCATTCTTCTGTTCTCAAATGTCTCCTTCTACAAAGTCATTTTTTGGCCACCAGAGGAACAATTTCGGTTTCTTGTATGTTGCCTGAAAATTTCCCCTAATGTAGCAAATTGAAGCTCTGGAGGTACTGGAGTTCAGGCAACTGAGACTTGTTTGTTTATGGCATTTCTATGCTGCCCATCCAGAGTTCTTCTCTGGCCAGGAAGAACTGAGCCCCTTTCCACTGGCACTGCAAACCCCATCTTGATCAAGCTCCTCTGAATGAATACATAAATAGAAAACTTACACTTCCCAGTCTGGTCTGGGCTGTGTCTGGCAAGCTGATTTTCACAGGTCATAGGCTGTGCTATAGGCTAAAAGCTAAGAGCCCTTTGGCTCTTTCCCATTGGCTCACACCCAAAGGCTCATGCCTCTGGCCCCACCCAAGTTAAATACCTGAAGAAAGAGTAGGGGGAAAGCCAACCTAGATGGATTTAGCCATTGCTAATAGTCTGCAACAAGTCAGCAGGTTCTTCCGCAGTTCCTTCATCTGTGAAAATAAGATTACATTGTCAGTAAAGTCTTAGCTATGCAGGAATTAGAAACAAAATTTCCCCCTCCAGTTCTCCCATCGTACCACAATCACTTTCATGCCTTCCCCATGAACTTCTATACTTTCAGCTGGTAGAAGAAATTTTTGTTTGTCTGTTTTCATGAAAGTTCTGCATTGTTCAATAAAAAGATTATGCAGTCTCATTCTTTCATGTTTTCACACTCTGTGAAATTAACTGGAGTAGTGCACTGACTTCTCAAACTGGATCGTCAGTCATGGCACTGAGATTTGACGTTGTCCATTTCAGTTGTTCTATGTTATTTCATTGGGAGTATTCCAAATTCTAGATTGCCAACATGAGCAAAAAAGAAATACTCAAGATTTATCTTGTAAATATGTAGGATAGCTTTTTGTTGGTAACCTTACAAGTTCTCAGAAACTAGTAATATTAAAAGAGTATCTATGGCCACTTCCAGACAGAGGTATAGAAATGCCCCATTACCAAAGCAGCTGCTAGTGTAGGAATGGGTGGGAACTCCCCTTCCCTACAAAAGGGCAGGTGTGATGGTGTTTGTGCGAGAACCACCACCACCCCAGCTTGGA
>NW_015175650.1:0-272 GCF_001447785.1 Gekko japonicus | reverse complement strand
TGAACCACATTGCAATGCTTGGCTTGGCAGGAAATAAGGAAATTCCTTTAAGAAACAAATAACATGCTTAGCACCAACACCTTGAACCCATGCTAGACAGATGCACCATTTCCAGCCACTTCACTATACAAAACAGGTGTGAGGTTCAAGGGTGATGGGGTCAGGAGCCTGGGGCGCATGCCCTCCAGTGTCTCACCCTTCAGGCTCTGGCATGCCTCAGAACAAAGACGGGAGGGGCTTTACACTCCCACCTCCTCTAAGCCTCTCTCACT
>NW_015175649.1:5391-6728 GCF_001447785.1 Gekko japonicus | reverse complement strand
TTGAGCACTGGCAAGGACAAGAGATAAAAACGGATCCCCTGTTTGCCTTCGCTGGATTTAGCCTTCTGGGTGTGTGCAAAAGCATTACTAAGGATCTGCGGTGGCTCAAGTGGTTAAGACGCTGAACTGCAGGCTGTGGAAGGTCGGTAGTTCAGCAGTTCGAGACCCGAGTGTGCCGCATGACGGAGTGAGCTCCCGTCTCTAGTTCCAGCTCCTGCCAACCTAGCAGTTCGAAAGCAAGAAATTGCAAGTAGATAAATAGGTACCGCTTCGGTGGGAAGGTAACAGGTTTCCGTGCGCCTTGGTGTTTAGTCATGCCGTCCACATGACCACGGAAACGTCTTGGGACAGTGCTGGCTCTTCGGCTTTGAAACGGAGATGAGCACAGCAACCCTAGAGTCGGATTCGACTGGCTTTCGAGCAAGGGAAACCTTTACCTTTAAAAGCATTACTGGAGTACAACTCCCCCGGGGCAGTCTTTGGCACCCAGAAAACATCTCCTGGAGCAGTTCTGGAGGCTGGAATCGCGTGGCCACCGGCTGAAAGACGCCACGGGCTTGCATGTCGTTGCGCTTCCGGATGGCACGGCGTGGACCATGGGGTGCCTTGGGGACAGTTGGCGTTCATGAGACTGCCCCTGAGCGAGCGGCACAGATGACGCATTTCCGTGACACGCGTAGCCTGTGATGGGAATTGTGTTCCGAGCCCCCTGTGGGTCAGAAGGTGTTGTTCTGGAGCCGACCCTTCACGTGTGTCTCTTTCTGTCCTTCGTCATGCCTGAAGGAACAACTGCTCCGATCCATGAATGAAGGGGGAAAACAACTGGGAATTTTGCAACACTTGCGTATTGTGCATGGCACTCTTACACATACAGTACACTCCCTGGGGGGGTGGAGTGGGGAATACTGTGTAACAGGTCTTCTTCAACAGCCTCTGTCTCCAGCCATGTCCCCATCTACATTTCCAAGGTCACAGGGCTTTGCTTGGCCGGTTTGGAGATGATTTGCCTTTCTGTTAGCTGAGTATCAAAAGCAACCCTTATGAACACCAATGGCCCCTGCCACACGGCAGGGGAAAAGCCTCTTAAGGCGCGGCTTTTAAAAGCCGCGCCAACGTTGAGGGGCCGCGGCGGAATCCCACGGATCCCCTGGCCGCGGCGCCTTTTCTCCCCGGCGCGATCAAACGCCGGGGAGAAAACACGGCCCGAACGGGAGCCGGCCGAACTGCGCATGTCCAGGCATGCGCAGTTCGGATCCGGGCCGGGGTTGAGCCGGCGCAAGGAAGTGCCGGCGATCAAACGCCCCGGTTGCCGCGCCGCTTCCCTTTAAACCACCTAG
>NW_015175649.1:2234-4007 GCF_001447785.1 Gekko japonicus | reverse complement strand
AGTCTCTAGGGTTGCGGTGCTCATCTCCGTTTCCAAGCCGAAGAGCCAGCGCTGTCCGAAGATGTTTCCGTGGTCATGTGGCCGGCATGACCAGGGCTCTAGTGGGGGGGGGGCTCTCAGGTACGGAGCTCCGGAAGAGAACCTCTAGGGGGCGGGGCGGTCACGTGGTGAAGCCCCGCCCCCTTCTTTACCCCGCCCTCTGCTTCGATCCTCATTCCGTTTGGGAATGAGGATGAAGCAGGAGGGTAAGTAGCCGGGCCTTCTGACACACTTCCGGTGATGTCAGGGGGTGTGGCCTTCTGTCACTTCCAGTGATGTCAGGGGGCGTGGCATATGCAAATAAGTTATGCTAATGAGTTATGCTAATGAGCTCCGGCAGCTCTTTTTCTACAACAAGACCCCTGATAGGAGATAATTTCAACCGCTTATATCAGTATTAGTCTAAAAGTGCTAAAGTCACATTGAACATGGTCGATTAAGCTACGATATTAATCTTCATATCGATTGGTTACACTGTTTAAAGAGAGTCACCAGAGCACCATTGATAATAAAAGCTTATAAGGCACAATTCAGAGTTCTTCAGCCATTATTTTGTTTTATATTTTCTTATCCTCAACTGATAATCGCGTATGGGGGCCACTGCCCCCTTTTCAGAAGAAGAAGAAGAAGAAGAAGAAGAGATTGGATTTATACCCCGCCCTTCACTTGGAGTCTCAGAGCGGCTTACAAACTCCTTTCCCCTTCCCCTCCCCACAACAGACACCCTGTGAGGTGGGTGGGGCTGAGAGAGCTCTGACACAAACTGCTCTTTTTCAAGGACAGCTGTGCCAGAGCTTGTGACTGACCCAAGGTCACATCAGCAGGTGCAAGTGGAGGAGTGGGGACTCAAACCCGGTTCTCCCAGATTAGAGTCCGCGCACTTAACCACTACACCAAACTGGCAGAGTCCTCGTCCGAAGAAGGAATAGGAGAATCAAGCCCCCATGCACCTGGCACAATGTAGAGAACTGAGACATGTCTGCACAGGCCAGTGCGGTGTAGTAGTTAGAGTCTCTGACTAGGATCAAGGGGATCAGGTTCGAATCCCTATATGGGCCAATGTAGAGTAAGGTGGGTAAAATAGGGGCGAAAGACCTGGGCGACACAGCCTCAGACCCCCAGTCTGCCATGAAGCTAACTGAGTGGTCACAGGCCAATCGCCCTCAGATGAGCGATCCCTATATGGGCCAATGTAGAGTAAGGTGGGTAAAATAGGGGCGAAAGACCTGGGCGACACAGCCTCAGACCCCCAGTCTGCCATGAAGCTAACTGAGTGGTCACAGGCCAATCGCCCTCAGATGAGCGTACCTCACAGGGTTGCTGTTGTAAGGAAGAAACCGGAGGGAGGAAGACCCATGTTTGTTGCCCTGACCTGGTTTGATGCCCCACGCCTCCACTTGCAGCTGCTAGTGTGACCTTGGGCAAGCCCTAGTTCTCCCAGAAAGAGCAGTTCTGTCAGAGCTCTCTCAGCCCCACCTACCTCACAGGCGGTGTTCCCTCTAAGCTGAGTTAGTGTGAGCTAGCTCACAGTTTTTTAGCCTCTGGCTCACACATTTCTGTCTTAGCTCAGGAAGGATGGCTCCAAAGCAAACTAATTTATGCAGTAGCCGGATCTCTGGCTCAACAACTTTAATGCCAGTAGCTCACAAAGTAGAATTGTTGCTCACAAGACTCCATAGCTTAGAGGGAATATTGCTCACAGGGTGCCTGTTGTGGGGAGGGGAAGGGAAAGGA
>NW_015175649.1:0-1545 GCF_001447785.1 Gekko japonicus | reverse complement strand
CCTTTGGGTAGTGTAGGGCGGGGTATAAATCCACTCTTCTTCTTTTACCTCACAGGGTGTCTGTTGTGGGGAGGGGAAGGGAATGGAGTTTGTAAGCCGCTCTGAGACACCTTTGGGTTGTGAAGGGCGGGGTATAAATCCAATCTCTTCTTCTTCTTCTTTTACCTCACGGGGTGCCTGTTGTGGGGAAGGGAAGGGAAAGGAGTTTGTAAGCCGCTCTGAGACTCCTTTGGGTAGTGTAGGGCGGGGTATAAATCCACTCTTCTTCTTTTACCTCACAGGGTGTCTGTTGTGGGGAGGGGAAGGGAATGGAGTTTGTAAGCCGCTCTGAGACTCCTTTGGGTAGTGAAGGGCGGGGTATAAATCCAATCTCTTCTTCTTCTTCTTTTACATCACAAGGTGTCTGTTGTGGGGAGGGGAAGGGAAAGGAGGTTGTAAGCCGCTCTGAGACTCCCTTGGGTAGTGAAGGGCGGGGTATAAATCCAATCATCTCCATCTCCTCCTCCTCCTCTTCTTCGAATCTCACCCTCTCCCTCTTCTAGAGCTGTGTTTCAGTTCAGTGTAACCCGGGGCCGTAAATATATGAACAAAATGTCCGTGCTGTTTCAACTCTAGCCTGCTTTGGATGGAGTTTTCCGCAACTGTTTGGGAAATGCACCTCTGTCCTTAACTGCTGTCCTGGGGAGAGGAGACGCTGGGACTTTGTCCTGGGTCCCCTTTGCCTGCCTTTGAATCGAGGCCAGCCGACGATGTTTCCCCAAAGGGTCTGCAAACAGTTGCCAAATTCTAAAAACAGCACAGTTGCAGTGGCCTCGTCTGGAAGGGAGTCGACCTAGGGACAAGTGCAACTCTCGTCGGCTGCCGCTTCCGAAGGTCAGCGAGGGATGGTGAAATTGTGGCTGGTCTTGGGAGGCTGCAATCCTGAACGTTCTTCCTCGGAAGGACATCCCACCGGAATCACGGCTGGCTCGTGCGGCACAGCCGGCCTATGGCAGCCCCCATAGGTAGGGCCGACTTTATCCATTAGGCACAGTAGGGACAGTGGGTAGGTTCCATAATGGTTTTAGGGGCCCACGAAAGTGTTTTAATTCCTTTTAAAATCAAAAGGGGAAAAAATATGAACTTTTAGGGTCAAAGAAAATGTTTTAATATGTTTCCTCACATCAGAAAAGACTGAAATGTTAGGGCCCACTCCTTTCCCTCCCCCTCCCCACAACAGACACCCTGTGAGGGAGGTGGGGCTGAGAGAGCTGTCTCGAGGACTGCCCTTGAGAGAAAAACTCTGAGAGAACTTGTGACTGACCCAAGGTCACACCAGCAGCTGCATATGGAGGAGTGGGGAATCAAACCCGGTTCTCCCGGAGTAGAGTCCGTGCTCCTAACCGCTACACCAAACTGGCCTCTGAGCCTTTTTCGCAACTGGAGGTGCCGGGGACCATTTGCAGCCAGTCCCACCACCAAATTACAGCCCCCTCCCCACTGCTGTGTTACTAGCAGGACTACTGGAATTACTACGGACCTCCAGATGACAGAGATCAGTTCCCC
>NW_015175648.1:1124-5921 GCF_001447785.1 Gekko japonicus | reverse complement strand
CTGAGATCAGGATTTCTCTAGGAAGTCGCTGTGGCACGATGGATGACTTCGCCTGTCCAGCAATGAGATGTTCTTTTCCATTATGGAAATGTGGTCATCTCTCTTCTCGGAAGGCGCCCTGTCACAGCCCCACAAACACCATCGCAATAGAGTTTTTCATTCGTGCTGAGGGACAGGTCACGGAGATTACAGGGACGGAGGGGACTGAAGTGTCCCCCAGCTCACAAATTATGCTACCGCCTAGATCAGTGGTCCCCAACCTCTTTGAGTCTGCGGGCAGCTTGAGAATTCGGGCATAGTGTGGAGGGTGCAGCCATAAAATGGCTGCCGCAGGAGGCGGGGCCATCCACAAAATGGCTGCCGCAGGAGGCGAGGCCATCCACAAAACGGCTGCCACAAGAGGTAGGGCCATCCACAAAATGGCTGCCGTAGTTTACCTTGGGTCACCCGGAGAAGAGCCTTGTGCTATGTGAGCCGCTGCTGCCAAACCAACATTTTAAAAAATCCACACAGCCAATCAAAGCTCCAATAGTCAATCAGATGACCTGCTGGGCAGGGGCCCCACCTGGCCCCGCCCACTTTCTAAAAATATTTGACGGACCCCAGGAAAGGTGTTAGTGGGTGCCATCGGTGCCCCAACATGGCGTCTTTTGTGTTCTTAATGTCTCAAAAAGTTGACCGGCGCACCGTAACCATTACCCATCTCGTTTTCTTTTTGCATTCACAGGGGGCAAAATAATGGACCTGCTGTTCTTCTTAGCGGCCGTATTTCTGGTGGCAGACGCTCAGGCCTGTCCAGAAGTCTGCGTCTGCGTGGCGAGGAAGAACTACACCCGTCACATAGCGGACTGCTCTTACAAAGATCTCCACGCCGTCCCCGCTGGCCTTCCCTCCAACACCACCACCCTGACGTTGTCCGTCAATCACATCGCCTCCCTCCAGGAAGACTCCTTCGTAGACGTCGGCAACCTGCAGGGCCTGTGGCTGACCTACAACGAGATCAGCGCCATCGGGAAAGGCACCTTTGGCTTCCTGGCACAGCTGAGGAATCTGGACCTCAGCCACAACCAGATTACGGATTTCCCGTGGCAGGACCTGCGAAACCTGACCGTCCTGGAGCTGCTGAAGCTGAGCAACAATCATCTGGAGAAGGTTCCCCCGGAGGCCTTCTCCACCCTGAAGGCCCTGCGGTCCCTCTGGCTGAACGACAACAGGCTCGCCGTCCTCTCCGAGGGGACTTTCGACTCCATGCCGTCGCTGTCCCTGCTGCAGATCAACAACAACCCTTTCAATTGCTCCTGCAAGGTCTGGTGGTTGAAACGGTGGCTCGAGAGCTCTCCCGTTTCCAGCCCGGAGAAGGAATCCATCACGTGCGCCACCCCTAAGGAGTTGAAAGGTCACGTCCTCGGCAGGACCCTGGCCCTAGACTGCATGCTTCCCTCCGTCCGGTTGACCTACCGTTCCAGCCTGGACAACTCTGTCCTGCACGACGGACTCAGCCTTCTGTTGGACTGCACTGCCGTGGGAAAGCCACAGCCGGAGATCGGTTGGAAGATCAAGACGTCCGGCCAAACCGTAGCGATCAACGGGCCGAATGCGGAAGAAGGGGAAGGAGACAACTGGCTGGCGGACGCAAGGTCCGAGGAGAGCCCGGGGCGCTTTCTGGTCTTCAGGAACGGCTCCATGGCCGTCTCGAAGTTCAGCAAGGCGGACGAGGGGATCTACACTTGCCGGGCCGTGAATGATGTCGGGTGGCGGGAGGTCTCGGTCAGCGTGGCTTTGGGCAGCTCGGAGAACCCGGCGGATGACCTCCTCCAGAACGACATCCAAGCCAGCAAGCCCCGGTCCAAGTCCTGCGACAAGGAAGAACTTCCCCAGCCAGAAGAAAAGGTGGTGGTCATCTACCTGACGCCGACGGTGTCCAAGAAGACCGCCAGCGGAAGCATCCTGTGGGAGCCCTGGCCGTGGGGCAGCTGGTTTATGCTCTTCTCACTTGCTTTGTGTACCTAAACCTTTTGGACTCCTCTTATTGAGCGTAGAAACGTAGTTCTGGACTATGGAGGTAGAAAACGGAGACGTGCCTTTCAAATTGCACTGATCGGATCAGGGGTTCTCATCCAGTGATACTAGTCAGTGCCTTTCAAATTGCACTGATTGGATCAGGGGTTCTCATTCTGTGTTCGGAATGCATTCTTGTTAGGGCTTTTTCCCTGGGGGAACGTGCCGGAACAGAGTTCCAGAACCCCTTTGACAAAATCCTTAAAAAAAACATTTTAAAGTTTATGAATGTTCAGTATACAGACGGAAAACTTCATTTCCCTCTCAAGAGTTCCGGCGCCTCTTTCCCCAGAAAAAAAATCTCCTCTGTTTCTCGTTCTGGTTGCAAAGCAAACAAAGGAACCTACACCAGTTTGGTATCGGGGTTAGGAGGGCGGACTCTAATCTGGGAGAACCAGGTTTGATTCCCCACTCCTCCACATGCAGCTGCTGGTGTGACCTTGGGTCAGTCACAAGTTCTCTCAGAGCTGTCCTCTCAAGGGCAGTCCTCGAGAGAGCTCTCTCAGCCCCACCTACCTCCCAGGGTGTCTGTTGTGGGGAGGGGAAGGGAAAGGAGATTGTAAGACACTCTGAGACTCCTTCAGGTAGTGAAAGGCGGGGTATAAATCCAATCTCTTCTTCTCTCTTCTCTGTCTTCTTAAAAAAAATAGGTGGGGCAAATCATTGTTGCTATGACAGCACAATTGCTGGCCTCATCCTGGCTACAGCCCTGCGATACAGGAGAGAAGGCATTCTTGGTGGGGGTGTCGAGACGATGGAAATCCTTCTCCAAGGAGGCCCACCATCTTCCTTCTATACCTGGGGTCCACGACCTTTTTGAGCCTGTGGGCACATTTGGAATTCTGACAGGGCGTGGTGGGCGCAGCCGCAAAATGGCTGCCGAAGGAGGCCGAGCCAGCCACAAAATGGCTGCCGAAGGAGGGGGAGCCAGCCCCAAAATGATTTCCACAGCTTAACTTGGGTAATAACATTGAAGATACTTGGGCTGTGGTGGCAGTGGCTGCCAAAGCAACATTAAAAAAAAAAATCTACACAGCCAATCAAATCTCCGATAGTTGCCCTGACCTGGATAGCCCAGGCCAGCCCGATCTAATCAGATCTTGGAAGCTAAGCAGGGTCGGCCCTGGTTAGTACTTGGATGGGAGACCAGCAAGGAAGTCCAGGGTTGCTACGCAGAGGCAGGCCTTGGCAGAACACCTCTCCTTGTCTGCCCTGACCTGGATGGTGCAGGCTAGACTGATCTCATCAGATCTCGGAAGCTAAGCAGGGTCGGCCCCGGTTAGTCCTTGGATGGGAGACCTCCTTGGAATACCAGAGGCGGGAGGTGGGGGCAGGCTTTATTCAGCCACCTCTCTGAATATCCTCCAGGCCCCCCAGTAGCGGTCAGTCACCAGAGGGCGCCATGACTTCCAGGTGCGCATGCACTGAGAAATAGCAAAAAATACCCCTCCAAAATCTCCAATAGTCAATCAGAAGGCTTCCTGAGCAAGAGCCCTACCTGGCTTCACCCACTCCCTAAAAACACTTGGTGGGCAGCAGAAAAGGTGTTGCGGCAGCCATGGCGCCCTGGGGCACCGGACCCCATTCTATACTGTTCTTCAGAGATGTCGTTAAAGGCAATTTTATTTTCAGAAGGGATTTGGATCCTGTGGTTTCCCTTCGTCTCCAGTTGCTCGACGGCCAGCTGTTTATGACCTCTCACTTTCTCAACGGCATTGTTCCTTTAGTTGCAGATTTTTTTTTTAATCATCCTCTTTTTATGACATTTTATTACTTAGCCGCTTCGTGAAAGAATAGCAGTACAGGTCTGGAAAGCACAGAGATAATAATAATAATAGAAAACATAGCTCTGGTATGAGGGATGGTAAACAAGAAACAAAACCCTTGTAGAATTCCTGGCATTACGGTTGATGGGTTGGTGACTGTTTGTTTTTACTATGCAAGGGTACACGTTTTTTGGTAATAAAAATGATGTAAGGAGTCGTGATCGTCTGAGGCACTGGTGACAGGAAGATATGAGCAGGGGCTATTTCCTGCGGGAGCACACAGGAGCGGAGCTCCGGCAGTAAAGAGCCCAGGGGGTGGGCACATGCAACAAGCCCCACCCCTTGCTTCCAGCGGCCCTGAGTCTGAGCAAGAAGCAGCCAGGTAAGCTGCAGAGCCCCCCGGTCCAAAACAGTCCAGTGGCACCTTTAAGACCAAGTTTTATTCAGGTACAAGCTCCCCCGCCTCTGCGAGGACAGATCTGCATGTGTCCCCCCCCAATAGCTAGCTGTCCAAAACAGTCCAGTGGAACCTGAGCGGTGGGTGTTGCCTTCTGACACACTTCCGGTGATGTCAGGGGGTGTGGCATATGCAAATAAGTTATGCTAATGAGTTGTGCTAATGAGCTCCTGCACCTCTTTTTCTACGAAATGACCCCTGGATATGAGTATTGTTTTGTTGTGACCCTGCTCTGTCTAGGGCTCCCATCTCCAGGTTGGGTAATTCCTGGATATTTGGTGGAAGAGCCTTGGGAGGGCGGGATATAATGCCCACAGGCCAGATCTGGCCCCTGCAGGGCTCCTATCTGGCCCACGAGCAACTGGCCCTCCACTGCTTTCTGTTCCTGCTTCCTGTTTCCTGCACCACAGCTCCTTTTGCCCAGGCTTTGCAGGGGAGAGAAAGCCAAGCCTCCCTTCCCTCAATTGGCTGAGGGCTCCTCCCCTCCTCCTCTGGGGAGGGAGGGGAAGGGAAAGA
>NW_015175648.1:0-947 GCF_001447785.1 Gekko japonicus | reverse complement strand
ATTTATGTCACTTACGGCCCTCATAACAAATGAGTTTGACACCCCTGCGTTAAAGTGAACTGATGGGACAAGTAAACATTATACCTGATAAACCTTTATACTCCTTGCCCAAAGTCTAACCCAGATTTCCCCAGCATGGTGCCCACGGGCACCTCGTCACCCACTAATACTTCTAGAAGGATATAGACAAGCTGGCATGTGTCCAGAGGAGGGCATTGAAGATGATGAGGGGTCTGGAGACCAAGTCCTGTGAGGAAAGGTTGAAGGAGATGGAGTGAAGATGACTGAGAGGTGATATGAGAACCATCTTGAAAGACTTGAAGAGCTGCCGTATAGAGGATGGTAAGGAGTTGTTTCCTGTTGCCCCAGAAAGTCGGACCAGAACCAACGGGTTGAAACTAAATCCGAAAAGTTTTCAGCTAAACATTCCTCAGTGGAACAGGCTTCCTCGGGAGGTGGTGGGCTCTCCTTCTTGGGAGGTTTTCAAACAGGCACGATGGCCATCTGACAGCAATGCAGATTCTGTGAATTTAGGCAGATCACGAGAGGGACGGCATGACGGGTTGCCTCAGTGCTTAGTTCTCGTGGCCCTATCTTACTTGCCTGGGGAAATGCTGAAATGGGGTCAGGAAGCAATTCCCTCTAAGCTGAGTTAGTGTGTGCCAGCTCACAGGTTTTGAGCCTCTGGCTTACACATTTTTGTCTCTGCTCAGGAAGGAGGGCTCCAGAGCAAACTAATTGATGCAGCAGCCAAATCGCTCGCTCACGACTTTAATGCCAGGAGCTCAAAAAGGAGAATTTTTTTGCTCACAGGACTCCACAGCTTAGAGGGAGCATTGCTCCATGTCTACAACCCCTCTGCCGTATCACACCTAATCCAATCATGCCTGCTATTGCCATTCGGCATATGAAACCGTTTTCATAAAGTTTATATCTCCGGTACCTGG
>NW_015175647.1:352-6790 GCF_001447785.1 Gekko japonicus | reverse complement strand
ATCCAGTTACCCTAAACAGTTGTGCTGAGTGTGAGCTTGCGGACATGATGGTGGCCGCAAAAAACTCCTTTGCAGCCTTCACCGCCATCTCATAGGCCTTCATAAATATCCCATAAGATGTTCTTGCCTCTTCATCATGAGTTCAGCGCCACACTCACTCTAGCCATCTCAGTTCCCGTTTCATCCCCCTGAATTCCATTGTATACCAGGGGACAATTTAGCACGGGGGCAGAGAGGGCGTCAGGGGGCAATCTTTTTGATGGCTTCAGAGAGACAGGAATTCCAGTCCTCTATCAGCGCATCTAATGAGTCCCCGGAGGGCATTGGATCCCGCAGAGCATTCCAGAATCCTACTGGATCCATGAGTCTCTGCAGGCAAGCATAAATCCGCTCGTTGCCTAGACAAAAGATGGGTGGGATGTTCATCAGGACCTTTAGGGCAACGTGATCTGACCATGGCACTTTATTCTTATCTACCAGATCTATATTTATCCCCATGCCAAAAATAAAATCTAGCACGTGGCCTGCCTGATGTGTGGGACCCAATACAATCTGGGAGAGTCCTAGTGCTGCCATGGATGACACCAGGTCTGCCGCCTGCCTGGCATCAGCGGCATCAGCATGGACATTGAAGTCCCCGAGAACTATCAGTTTTGGGAACTCCAGAGCCCAGCCCGCTACCCACTCCAGCAGACTTGGTAGGCTGCCTACAGATGCGCTAGGCGAACAATACACCAAACAGACCGCCAAACTCTCCTCAGTGTCCCAAACCAAGCCAACACAATCAATGCCAGTGATTGTTGGAATGGGGAGTGCCCTGAAGGTAAAATCCTCTTGGATGAGCATTTCCACTCCTCCCCCTTGCTCCACAGTTCGTGACTGATGAAGGACCGTAAAACCTGGAGGAGTTAGCTCTTTTAGGGCAACTGTCTCGCCCTCTCGAGTCCAGGTTTCGGTCACACACCAGGTCAACAACTTGTGCAGTTATTTAACTGCACAGTGTCATGGTCTTATTATTGATAGACCTGGCATTAAACAACAGCTGTGACAAAGGGGGGGGGGTCTTCCTTCCTAGCCCTCTCACTTACGTGTCTCGGAATGGGATGGAGGTTGGAAGGGGACTGAGCACAACCATATCTCCGTCTCCTTCCATTCCAAGACCTCCTCCCGCCACCATATCTCCCTAGTCCCTTGATCACTGGGATTCCCAGCCCTGGCCCAGCACCCTTTACTCTAGCCATAGCCAGGATTGTTTCCACCTATTCACACTCCCACTACACAATATTAATTTGTTATTTAATACTAACAACATCAATCATTTTACCTCAGACACTTCTAGCATTTGCATATAATTCCCCACAAACTTTAGGCCTGTGACCTTTCTCCTGTGGCCTCTAGATCTTGTCAGGGTATCAGTATTGTGTATCACCCTTTCAGTGGCTAATCCTAATCCATTTCCCTCTAGAACAGTATCCCTTCATATCTTATAGATGAGCCATCCCGAACCAGAGGCATTTCATCTCCTGTCGACTTTCCCCCAGGATTTAGTCGAAAAACTGCTCTGCCACCTTTTTGATTTTAAGAGCCAGCAGTCTGGTTCTTTCTTGGACAAGTGTACAATGTTTGTACAATGGCTGCTTTTTCCAAAAAGTGTCCCAGTGCCTAATAAACGTAAACCCTCCTCCCTACACCATTGTATCATCCACTCATTGAGGTTCCTAATTTGTGCCTGTTTAGCTGGCCCAGCGCATGGAACAGGCAGCACTTCTGAGAAGGCTACCTTGGAGGTCCTGGCCATGAGTCTTCTGTCTAGCAGCCTAAATTTTTCCTCCAGGACCAAATGACTACATTTCCCCATATCGTTGGTACCAACATGTACCATGGCCATTGGCTCCTCTCCATCACTGTCTGCCAGTCTAGTCTTGATGTTACTGCAGCTTGAATCATGCTAGACTCTTTACTGAGTCAGCAAGAGTCAGCTGAACCCCATTAAAAGTGGGAAGCACAAATACAACTTTTTTCATGTTCTCAGTCTTAATTATGCTTATTCCTGTATTTTTAGATAGACAGTAATTATCTGTAGACTACATATCAGAACTAGTTCAAATACGACGGTTTTTTTTTAAATAAACAATTGAAGTTTAAATTGAAATATCTCTTAAGACTGGTATGCACACATGGCTTCATTCTTTCTGGAAGCTGTAACCTTAGATGAAATGCCAGGTATATATCTCTTGGAAGCATAATATCCATTGATATAAATTTTCACTCTGACACTGGAATTATCATTTGCTGGAAGGCACGGATGCAGAGTCCATCAATACATGGACAAGCTTGCCAAATTCCAGAAAGGGCAAATATGCGTAGCTGCAGTATGAAATATCAGTTATACTTAGTCAAGTTTCAGACCTTGCAAAGTAGTGGTGCTAAAGAGAAGAGATACTTGTAATAAATTAGTACTATTTATTCCAAGTTGTTCTGACTAGTTTCTATTTATTGTCCCTTAAGTTTAACCTTAGATTTTAAAATCAAGGGAGCAAAAAACCAAAAAATATTTACTAGACTCTAAATTACATTTAGGCTGAAGTCCAAAGTAAATTCCACTGAAATTAATGGGACTGATTTCTGAGAAGACATAATCAGTTTCAGGGTAGATTAATGGAATTTAGCAATAGGGTATTTATTTAAAATATTTAAATCTTTCTCCCAGTTTTACCAACACACTATCCACTTAACTGCACTCTTTCTTTTCAACAATTTTGATCCTATCCCATGGACATCAGAAGGTTTCAGATAACAGTTCATTAACCTAAATGTTGGTGAAAGTAAAACTGAAGTTAGTAGAAATATAAGAAACATCTACTTAATATCTATATGTGCATAAAGTAGTTTCTAGACAGTTGAACCAGAAAGAGACAATTCTTTCTTTAAAATTAAAGGCCATTCTAAATTTCCAATTTCTTTTATCACCGTTTTGTGCTTCCTCATCCTGATCATTTTTTCTACTCCAAGTTTTTTCAGCTTTACCAAATATTTATTTTAAAGCACAAGATATGATGCAGTGTTTTAAGCTGTGAATATAAGAAAGTGGTGGATGGCAAATGTTGCACTTTGCTATTCAGTATCTTAAAGGAAATAGTTTCTTAATTCACAAGTAATCCGCGTGTGGCAGAATACCGAACAAAGTGGGAACCTGCACGGGCTTGTAGGGGATAACTCATTTACCCCCTCCCACTATTTCCTCTTTCCTTTCCCTGAGAGCCCCTGTAGCGTCTCGCCTTTTCTCCCTCTGAGGCGGAGGACATCTTGGGTGATTCCCACCATCCTATCAGGCAGGATCCAAATCTTTCTTCCTCTTCCTGTGTGGTGTGGGAACGCCCCTTCTCTTCAGTTCCTTTCCTGTCTCTACAGGGAGAGGTTGTTGTAAGCTTTGCCTTGTTAGCCGAACTGCTTTATCTACAGCAGTTGGCAAATTTTACTCTGGGTATTTGCTAGCCATACCAAGGTCCATTCCACCCCAAGGGTTTGCCAGTAAAGAAGTCGAGGCTGGTGTTTCCAAAATAATCTGTCTTTTACTTAAGGATATATAAATCACATACAAACAATATTGAGGCTCACACACATTCAATCAAGTTCCTTAGAGATACAGAGTTACACAGAATCACTTTTGCATTAGCAGGTGGGGTGATAGAGAGCAATACTTATCTGTCCTGAAGCTTGTCAGTTCCAATGAAGAATGGATGGGAAGAAAAGGATTCTAGGGGAATTTAACACACAGCTAGAACCAGCCAGCTTATGTGGGTCTCTTAACTGCAGATTAAGTGATCAAGTGGATTCAAGGGTTTGGGATAGAAAGCTGGACAAAAGAGTAGTTACAGCAGACAGGGGGTGCTGGTGGGCAACACTGTTTTATTTGGGGGGGAATTTAAACCCCCTGTGCATTTCTTTGTGATTTCAAATTTGTCTACAGACCTGGTTGTCCCCCAAGTTTGCAGAGGTGCGCGTAGGTGTGGCCCTGATCCCTGGATTTTGATATCTGCAGAAGGGGGCCACAAGTTGGTATTAGATATATGGATGATATGATGATAATACCAGCTGAGGCTATCTTGTTATCCTGTAGTACTAGGAAGCCTTTCATTCACATTGCTGATGTTTGCAGTTTCAGTGTTAAGCTTTCCTATTGAAACTACATAATTTTTAGAGTTTTCAAAAATTCATTTAGTCAAGAAGTAGGAAACTTGTTAACCACCAAGGGCCACATAGAAACATATAATTAACTGGAGAGCCAGAGCCAATAATAGCTTATTTTCCTATGGTAGTTGTATGTAAGGTGTAAGGGATCTGTCAAGGATGGGCGAGTGGGCGTCAACATGGCAAATGGGGTTCAATGTGGCCAAGTGCAAGGTGATGCAGATTGGAGCCAAAAATCCTAAATATAAATACACATTGATGGGGCAGAGACTGATCAAGAGAGAGATCTTGGAGTTGTAGTAGATAATTCACTGAAAATGTCAAGACAGTGTGTGACTGCAATAAAAAAGGCCAATGCGGACTTCTGGTCTGTGGATTGGCGGCGATGGCGGTCACTCTCCCTGGACTTTGGGGGAGCGATTAGCACACCAGCGACATGGAGGGGTGTTACTTCAAGTGGCACCCCCATGGAGCCTTTGTGATAGGCTCCAAGCCAGAGGGCTTTTGTGGGTTAGCCTCTTCGATGGCTTGATGCCGGAGAATAGAGGCTTCCCTCTGCCCTGACGGTCCTGCCATTGTGTGACCTTCAGGCACAAGCTAATTCAACTGGGACAAGTGTGGGAGATCGAGCGAAACAGCGAATGATGTGAGCGAGGTCAGAGATATGACCAACAATGAACGTGAGTTCTAAGTAAACGGACTATTTTGGGGGGAAAACGAATAACCCCCCGTGGGAAAAGCGGAGCGCAAAGAGGGACGCCTCTTAAGCGCATGGACTGATAAATGCATCAAGGGGGGAAGGGATGAAACAAATAGCGAGATTGTTTTGAGAGACTTACTTGAGTACCGAGAGTGACAGGATGACTTTTTTGAGCCCCTGCGAAACGGTTATTGTAAACAATCGTATAAAATGGCGGCCTCGCAAAGAAAATTTAAAGCGAAACCGGCAGGTAGTCAGAGCCCAAAACCAGAAGAGGGAGCAGACGTCATGAAAATGTTAGCGGATATGCTCAAGCCGATGATGGAGAAACTCGATGGTATTAACCAGCAACTGACCTCGTTAAACCAAAACTTCGCTTTACAGCAACGCCAGCTGGCAGAAACAGAAAAGAAAGTGGAGCATGTGAATGAGAGAATCACAGAGATGGGCACCGTAAACAAGAAAATGAAGAAAAGAATGGGAGATGTGGAAACAAAACAAAACCTCCAAGAAAACCGTTTGTTACAGCTGCAAATGGAAAAGGCCAACAAGATTCTCAGATTCCAGGGAGTTCCTGAAACTGAAAAAGAAGATCTGAAGAAGACTCTGCATGAGATTATTGCTCCAGTAACAGGCTTATCAGTGAATGAAATAGTAAAAGATATGGAGACAGCCTACCGGGCTTACTCGAATTATATTAAAAAAAATATATCCTGCCTGGAGAGATTGTGGTCAGATTTGCAAGAAGACAGACCAGAGATGCTATATTAAAGGCAATGTCAGCGACTCCACTGAAATTGGGGAATACAACCATTAAGACTTTAAAAGACATTCCATTTGAAATTTGACAAAAGAGGTACACGTTGATGGGGTCTGAACTGGCAGAGACTGATCAAGAGAGAGATCTTGGAGTTGTAGTAGATAACTCACTGAAAATGTTGAGACAGTGTGTGACTGCAATAAAGAAGGCCAATGCTATGCTGGGGATTATTAGGAAGGGTATTGAAAACAGATCAGCCAATATCATAATGCCCCTATATAAATCAATGGTGCGACCTCATTTGGAATACTGTGTGCAGTTCTGGTCACCACACCTTAAAAAGGATATTATAGCTTTTGGAAAAACTGCAGAAAAGGGCAACTTGAATGATAAAAGGGTTGGAACACTTTCCCTATGAGGAAAGGTTAAAGCGCTTAGGGCTCTTTAGCTTGGTGGGGCTCTTTAGCTTGGAGAAACAATGGCTGAGGGGTGACATGATTGAGGTTATAAGATTATGCATGGGATAGAGCAGGTAGAGAAAGAGGTACTTTTCTCCCTTTCTCACAATACAAGAACTCGTGGGCACTCAATGAAATTGCTGAGTGGTCGGGTTACTCTTCACCCAAAGAGTGATTAACACATGGAATTCACTGCCACAGGAAGTGGTGGTGGCTACAAGCATGGATGGCTTCAAAAGGGAATTAGATAACCATATGGAGCAGAGTTCCATCAGTGGCTATTAGCCACAAGGTATAGATAGGAACTCTCAGTCTGGGGCAAGTGATGC
>NW_015175647.1:0-302 GCF_001447785.1 Gekko japonicus | reverse complement strand
TGGACCTCCTGATGGCACCTGGTATTTTTGGCCACTGTGTGACAGAGTGTTGGACTGGATGGGCCTGTGGCTTATGTAAGTGTTGAAAAGCTACCTGGAGGATGTTAATGGATGTATGAGGGCCTATGAACTGAAGCTCAGTCCAGATAATACTCAGATGTTGTCTGCCAATTACAAAACCATTCCAGGACAAAGTAGTCAACCTGTCCTGGAGGGTATATGGCCCCCCAAGGAACAGGTTCATAGTTTAGGAGTGCTGCTGGATTTTGCGGTTATGGTTAGAGTCTGACATCTCTTCCCTA
>NW_015175646.1:4772-6793 GCF_001447785.1 Gekko japonicus | reverse complement strand
ATATTTTCTCCAAGCCAAAACTCCTCCTTCTAATTTAGCCTTTCTCTCCCCACCCCCCCAAAAAAGACATCATGATTGTGTTACATGTGCTTGCATGTAGCACTTAGATTCGACAAAAGAATATTAAGGATCACTGGGGTTTCCCTTCAGGTTAATGACTTTTATAAAAGTCAGGCTTCATTTATTCCTGCACCCAGCAAACATCTGTTTTTGGCTAATCAGTTTCGATCCACTAGAGATGGCAATCTGAGAGTTTTCCCATTACTAACTTCAAATTCAAATTTGATATCTTCGCATTAATTTTGTGGTACAGATGTGGATCTGACTTTATTGGCAAGTTTAGCATTTGGGGGGGGGGGGAGTCATTAAAAAAATGTTTTGGAGCCAGCAGTTCTGCCTAAAGAGAACTGATACTAAAATGTAGTTTATATTAGTAAGGGACCTGTTGTGTATTGCATATTAAGGTATAAGTGTGTCGCTGGTACCGAATTGTTTTTTCTGGAAGTGGGAATTTTCAGTATAGCTCATCAGGAGTTCCAAGCAACCTTTAAATGAGTAGCACAGTAATCGCCACTCAGGCTTATGCAAGGGACATATGATGGCCCTTGTACATTGAACACACATGAATACACATGAAATTGACTTATACTGAATGAAACCATTGGTCCATCAGTATTGTCTACTCAAGACTGGCAGTGGTTCTTCAGGGTCTCAGGTGGAGGTCTTTCACATCACCTACTGCCTGGTCCTTTTAACTGGAGATGTCAGGGATTGAACTTGGAACCTTTTGCATGCAAGGCAGAGGCTCTTCCACTGAGCCACAGCACCATTTTTTTTTTTAAAAAAAATTACTTATAGATTTCTAAAAGTTAGCATTTGTTTAGGAATGTATTGCATGTGTGCCTTCTGGCTTTCCTCTCACAGAAGTTTGTGAAATTTCCCAAGAACTGAATGCTGAAATATCCAAAACAGAAAGAGAGAGAAATATCCAGAAAGCGCCTATGTACACTCTCATCTCTTGTCCGTTGCAGGCCACGGAATCTCTTGTCCATTGCAGGCCACGGAAATAGATCCAGATGGTGAGATGACTGCGCATGCCTTAGCGATGGTCATTATAAGAATTGTCGACCTGAACAATCACCCGCCAACGTTCTACGGAGAAAATGGGCTACAGAACCGGTTTGAGCTCACAATGTATGAACATCCACCAGAGGGTGAGATCCTGAGGGGACTCAAAATTACTGTCAACGATTCAGATCAGGTCAGTGTGAGATTGTTTACCAATCCTCTTCCATAACCCCACACTAATTTCATTTTAAATATCAGCGTCTATTTTAAGATAGCCAGGCCCCCCACCATGCATGGGGGATCCCCTGCTCTGGGGCTCCTCTGCACAGCACCTATCAGCTGGCTTACTGGCAGGAAAATTAGGCCTCGGCGTGCATCACGGGCAACACGGCGATGTCACTTCCAGCATGCACTGGAAGTGATGTCATCACATCACTGGCAATGCAGGCCTAGGCCTAGTTTTCCTGCTGGTAAGTCCCCCCCAACCCCCCACAAGTCACCGGGGGGTACCTGGCAACCCTAGCTTAGCTTGACGTATCTAGTACATGCTTTGTCCAAGGAATTATGTTTCCTCATTGTACACTCCCCACAACCCTGTGTGTAGGGTTGCCAAGTGGCACTTACCTTGCCGGCGGGGGACTCCATAGAGTTTTCCCTTGTATGGCCGTGGCCCCGCCCCCAGAGTGCCCGGCGTCATAATGTCACTTTTCTGTGACGTGCATGCTGGGGCTGGGTTCCCCCTGGGGACCGATTCCCCGGCGTCAGGGAACGGGCCTCTGGGGCGGGGGCTGTTGGTTTGGCAGAGACACAATGGGTGCGTTCAGATGGGGCATTTGAGCCAGTTAGAATCGGAATACTTACACGCGATCACACAGCCAACATCTGCCTTCCATCCCTAACCGTTGCAAACACCCTTTAAACCGGTGTATTCTGCTACTAGGTCCCCAAGTGGT
>NW_015175646.1:0-2332 GCF_001447785.1 Gekko japonicus | reverse complement strand
GCTGTGCATTTTGCATTTTACAGCTCGCCTGTCGTTTGGGAGAGGAGGTTCCTCTCTCTCTCGCGCGCGCTCTTTGTCACCTTATCGATGCCAAATGTCCTGGCTTCTCAAATGTCTGTGGTTGAATCTGCATTTGCATTTTTAAATCAGTTTTGTGCTGCTGTGACGCCGTCTTTCTCTATGCTTATTCAAACGTTGTTTGGAGATGATTCTTTTAAAGCAGTGGGGGAGGTGCAATGACAGTGGAGCCGCCACTAGAAGGTGATAAACATATGCAGATGTGCAAAAGTATGCTAGCACTGTTGAGGTGTGAAAATGAAACCAAATGTAGGCAGATTTTTAGAAGACGTAGTCAGAAGGCTGGGACACCGGTGGGAAAGACAAATGCAGATTTGACCTGTGGTCCTGTTGTCCTTACTATGTAAAGGCTACGTGCCTAGCGGGGAAGGGGGAGGAGCTGACGGTTAGTTCTGGCAGGCAAATACCATGGGGTGATTGGGTCCTGATCTTTAGTGCCTTTGCTTGAATCCACTATCCCTACAACATTCGCATGTTTAACTTCAGTCCTAACAATAGATGTGTCCAGGATGGTATCTATCAACTGTCTCAATAAAGTTAGCTTTCTTCAAACTGGCTGGTGTTGAGAACTGATTTAACCAGGAACCTGACACTCAAGTCTGTTTCTCTTCTATGCTTCCCCCTCCCCATCGCGTCTCAGCCTTTTTATGATGACCCCCAGAGGGTTTCCAAGGCAATGATGGGCCAAAATTTTTTGATTGATTTGATTTGATTTGCATCCCGCCCTCCCCCACGAGCGGGCTCAGGGTGGGTCACAACATTGCGTTACACATTTCATTAAGTAAACATAATAGCATTAAGACATAAGATATAAAACATAAAGATATGAAACATAACGTTCACAGTGTCTCCATAGCAACGCTAACCTAGGTGTTGCCAGGTCTGGGTTGGAAAATCCCTGGAGACTTTGGGGGTGGATCCAGAAGAGGGCGGGGTTTGGGGAGGGGAGTCTCTAGAGTTGCCACCAATGCTCCCTCTAAGCTGTAGAGTCTTGTGAGCAAAAATTCTACCTTGTGAGCTACTGGCATTCTACCTCGTGAGCTACTGGCATTCTACCTTGTGAGCTACGAGAACAATAAAAGGGTTGGAACACTTTCCTTATAGAGAAAAGTTAAAGCACTTGGGGCTCCTTAGCTGGAAAAATGACATGATCGAGGTTTATAAGATTATGCATAGGACAGAACAGGTAGAGAAAGAAGTACTTTTCTCCCTTTCTCACAATACAAGAACTCGTGGGCACTCAATGAAATTGCTGAGCAGTCGGGTTAGAACAGATAAAAGGAAGTCCTTCTTCACCCAAAGAGTGATTAGCACATGGAATTCACTGCCACAGGAGGTGGTGGCAGCTACAAGCATGGGTGGCTTCAAGAGGGAATTAGATGAGCAGAGGTCCATCAGTGGCTATAGGCCACAAGGTATAGATAGGAACTCTGGATCTGGGGCAAGTGATGCTCTGTATTCTTGGTGCTTGGGGGCGGGGGCAACAGTGGGAGGGCTTCTAGTGTCCTGGCCCCACTGGTGGACCTCCTAATGGCACCTGGTATTTTTGGTCACTGTGTGACAGAGTGTTGGACTAGATGGGCCACTGGCCTGATCCAACATTGGCTTCACTTATGTTCTTAAGTTGTGAGCAAGTGATTTAGTTACTGCATAAATTAGCTTGTTCTGGAGCCATCCTTCTTGAGCTAGGACAAAAATCTGTGAGCCGGAGGCTAAAAAACTGTGAGAAAATGGCTGCTTTGAAGGGTAGACATTATAGCATTATACCCTGCTGAGGACCCTCCCCTCCCCAAACTCCTCCCTCCCCAGGATCCACTCCCAAAACCCCCAGGTATCACTGGCATCTCAGGTGCTGGTGGGAGAAACTGGGGAGGGGGGGACACATTGCCAGCACACTTGCATCACTTCTGGTAAAAACCAGAAGTGGCATGTTAGATGTTCTAGCATTTTGCAAAAACTCTATGGTAAAATTGGAATTGGTGTAAGAGCAGCCACACTATGCCTGGTGCATTATGCCATCCTTCTCCCCCCCCCCCCCCCATTTCCTTCCAGGGTTTGCCAGCTGCTTCCTCGGTACCCTATCCCCAACTCAAGTCGCGTCCCCTGCGGTCACACAACAGCTCCGGGGGTGTGTGTCATTTTAAAGGTCAAAGGGAGCACTTTTCAACTCGGAACTGTGGCTTAGGAGGAAGATGGCCTCCTGCCATCCCCAGACACCCTTTACAGAAGCTGAAGCGACCCCCAGCAGGGAGTT
>NW_015175645.1:0-6252 GCF_001447785.1 Gekko japonicus | reverse complement strand
CTCCTCCTCTTCTCTGTAGTCTATGAGCTATGAGCTTCTGGTTTTATCTCTACTCCATTTTCTTGAATCCATACTCTCAGCGTCTCTTCCAAAGTCTTATTACTTACTTCTTTGGAGATCCCTGCCAGAATTAAATTAGCTCTCCTATTCCGGTCTGAAAGATCAGTAAGTTGGCTGGTTAATTGTTCTATCTTTTGT
This sequence comes from Gekko japonicus, assembly GCF_001447785.1. Taxonomy (NCBI): domain Eukaryota; kingdom Metazoa; phylum Chordata; class Lepidosauria; order Squamata; family Gekkonidae; genus Gekko; species Gekko japonicus. The sequence continues at coordinate 6,054 of NW_015175645.1, read as the reverse complement.
TTATTTTTTTGAGCCTGCTCCTTAGTAGCGGTTGCAGTGTGTTTTATTTCTTTAATCTCCTCTGTCATTTCTGTAATCTTCTCATTAACTGCTTTAATCTCTTCTCTCAATTTTTCCTGAGATGCAATTACCTTGTTTTCAAAAGCCGACAGCTGTTCGGATAGCTCTCATATATTTTTAGCCATTTTCTCAAGACTTTTTAGAAAACTAATGAGGGTTGTTCGCCGGTCCTGGGCGTTCCTCTTTAGAAAATACTAAATAATTGCTCTCTTACTGCACTTTGAAGCTTGAGCTCTGCTTTTCCTGGTTCGTCTGTTTTTCCTCTACTGACCTTGTCCTTCCCCCCAAAAAAGAGAAGACTATTTACATTTTTTTGAGCTATAACGCTAATTGTTCCTCAGAGAGGTCTGGGCTTGCAGCCGGCTTACTCAGCGCATGCATACATCCTCCATGATTGTTCTATATAATGATGCTATGAAATAAAGGCAACCTTTATTAAGATCTACGATCAATTTCTGGGATAACAGACAATTTATTACATTAGGAGAGGTCTGCAAAATACTCCAAATTCAACAGTTTATAGTTATGCTGCTAATGATTACAGAAACACACACATAAGCATAATAACAAATTCATAATCCTGTAGTTCTAGGACATTCTTGGGCATGAGGCAGTGTTCCCTAAGAGAGTCATTTAAAAAAGGAAAAAATCTATGCATTTCTGGCATCTGTAAATGAAAAGTTGCATAAAACATTACTATTCTAGTGAAAAATGCTTCTCCTACTTACTACATCACATTAACAATAATCATAAGTGATGCATTTTAGGCTAAAAGGAATATTTAGTATCATTTCTGAAATGCCTTTTACTTTGCATTTGATTGCGCCTACTAGGAATTGGTCCAAACCTGTGAAATGCTACAGATCTGTGGCCTTCTAAAATGATGATTTGTTCTGGATGATCCTTTTGCTTGTTCTTCAATAGCTGACAGTGTGACCAAACATGGCAGAAATGTCTTTACTTGAAGATGGTGTTCAACCCATGCCAGTGCTCAATGCTTCTGCCATTTCCCGATTCTTCTACTCCAGAGGCAATCAATTCATACCAGCGGCATTAAAAGTCTTCAAGGTCGGGCTTCCAGTTTATGGCAACACGCTGGCGGATGCATCTCCTGGACCTCCTGGGGATGGGATCTGCGCACCAGTGGATAGGAGGGGGGTCGCCAGCCCCCCTGGGCCTTGGCAAACGGCTCCTAGCCATGGGGCTTTTGAGGGGTGACCTCTTCACCAGTGTGATGCTGGGGAATTGAGGCGCTCCTCTGCCCCGACAGTCCTGCCGCTGAGTGTCCGTATGGAACTAGAGCCGCTGACCGGGACAAACATCAGAGATTGAGCAGTTGAAACGTGTTACGAGTGAGGTCGTATGACCAACAATGAACAGTGAGTCGGGTTAAAGGGAAGACGAGAATTTAAAAAGAAAGCTTCCCCCAGGAACAGTGAGAAAAGCAAGCGGGGGAGGGACCCCTCCCATACGCATGAACTAAAAAACTATATACCAAGGGTGGAGTGGAAGTAAAAGCGTTGAAATCTGTTTTGAGAGACTTATGGATAGGCACATGGACAAATTTTGGAGACTTTAGCAAGCTTTTTAAAAAGTAAACAATCCATAAAGATGGCGGGGAAGAAGATGGAGAAAGACAAACTAGCAAAAGTGAAACTAGCGGGGAGCATGAGCCCTTGACCGGAAGAGGTCACTGAGTTCTCTAGAATGTTGGCAGATTCCTTGCGCCCTCTGTTGGACCAGTTGACCAACATTAACCAACAGCTGACAACTCTAAATCAGAACCTTGCAAATCAGCAGCTCCAATTGACTGAAACTTCAAAAATGATGGAGCAAACAGCTGAGAAGGTGAAGGAAATAGATGCTAACACCAAAAAAGTTAAGAAAAAGGTGCAAAAGCTGGAAAAAAAGCAAGCTTTGGAAGAATCTCAACCTCTACAGCTGCAAATGAAGAAAGCAAATTTGATCCTCTTGTTCCAAGGAGTCCCAGAATTAAAAGATGAGAATCTAAAGCAACTCTTGAGTGAAGCATTAGCCTTAGTCACAGATTTGTAAGCGGATTATATTGTAAGCAAAATGGATGTGGTCTATAGAGCCTATTCCGTATACATCAAGAAAAATAATCTGTAACAGCATTGCCTATAGATGGTTAATTCCAGAAGATGTCGTTTTCAAACTACACGATAAAAAAGAAAAGATTGACTCTGTCTCCAAAGCACGTGAGTTCCTGAGACTGCAACTGGGAGAGACAGTCGAGGTCGCTAAGGAAAATCCAGTGGCAGAAAATCCAGTGGCAAATTGGACTCGGTGTCTTCTGATGAGGACTCTGCTTCCGAAAAGGGGGTGGCAGCCCCCAAACGTGCATACCAATTGAGGATTAGAAAAGATAAAGCAAAATGAAGGCTGAAGGACTCTGAATTGTGCCTTAAAATCTTTCTTTATTATTGATGATGCTCTTGAGGTTCTCTTTAAACAGTTAAATTAACGGATAAAAAGATAAATAATTTAGCATAACCGACTGTGTTCAATGTGATATTAGCAATTTTAGACTAACATTCACACGAGCTGTTGTTATGATCTCCTTTTCTTGGAGTTTTAGTTATTAGTGGTTTTCTTTCCTTTCTCCCTAGATGTAGTTATCCTTCCCTATTTTTTAGCCTCCGGGGGGCTAAAAAAAAAGTATTGAAGTCCGAAGTAACCCCCCCAACTCATGTATGGTATTCCAATATGGATAAGTGCACTTAATGGCACAGTAGAACGTGTTCAATCTAAATTTCTTCGAAAGATCATGGGAATGCCGCGTTGTGTACCTTATGCAGCCTTGTGTTTAGAAACTGGGTTAAATTCTGTGAAATCTGGTGCATGGCTAATGACAATAAAATATTGGCTGCGTCTACATTACAGTGTAGACCAAGGGAGCCTTATACAACAAATGCTCACAGAGTCAACCATGTCTAACTGGCTACCACATATTGAGAACAAAATAACTGCCATCTCATTGGACTCACTGCTTATGCTCCCTTTTATGGATGCTTTCGAGATGATTAAACGCAGAATTCTTGACATTGAAACACAAAGGCTATACAGCTTAGCCAACAAATCTTGCTCCCCTCTGAACTTTGAGATTCTCCTCATGGTAGGCCAAATGGCCCCATACCTATCTAATATACAAGCACCACAACAGTGCAGAGCATTTTCACTAGCAAGATTCAATGCACTATCATCAGCAGTCTTGCATGGGAGATATAATAACATAGCATATACGTCTAGACTTTGTCACTGTAACTCTGGATACATCGAGACAGTTTCACATATCTGTTTGCACTGCCAATTTTATGTAGACATACGTTTTAGATATTTAAACCCTATTTTAGCCAACATGATGGACCTTCCTGATGCTTTAAAAGTGCATCGTCTTCTGAATGACTCCGCTACTGAAATATCAGTGAAGGTAGCCATGTTTTTACAATCAGCTATAAAGATACGTCAGGAAAAACTATCTAAATGAGCAATACTTTGTAACAAATTGTTTTATGTAACATTATGCAATACTATGTAGTTTGCAAAATACTTGGTTTTATATGTATGGTCTTATATGGTTTTATATGTATATTTTGTTATAGTGATCCTCTTCTAAGGTATTGTTTTATGCCAATAAAGGCTAACTGACTGAAAAAAAATTACAAAAGCTTTATAAACCCAAACTGAAGGACTGCTTTGTTTTTTCTATTTGAGTTTTTCCTCAATAATTTGGATAACCCTGACCTGTGTAATGCTTAGATTATCCCCATTGCTTGAAACAATAACTTCAGACATCTCTGAACATTATTCCTGACTTGCCAGTTTGAACTGCAGTTAGAACCTTGGTAGCCATGTAAAATCAGTAAATTCCTTGGTAAATTCTTCAATTCATTTACTGCTATTTGACCTTCTTATAAAAGGAGTGCTGTAGGTGGTCTTTCCGCACTAGGAAACAAGTCTGAGTTAGGGCAAGACAGGGAAGCCAAGGAACATTCAAAAACAAGGAGAGCAAGAGCAGTAAAAATGAATGGAAGCTTATAGAGCAGCCACAGTAGAAGCAGCAGTGTGACTTCTTTTGCACACTTCCATGCTTTGTGGAAGTGCCATAAATGTGGTAGAAGTTGCCACTTGGATGTGTTCTGGACCAATGTTTTTCCTGATTTAGCGTGTACTAAACAGTTTTGGAAAGGAGGAAAGCCCAGTTGTTAAATCATGGGTAGAATGTTCTCTTTTTTAGGTAAGTGGGGGACCTGCAAGGAGTTATGATGGGCATTTCAATTTTCCACCACTACTTTCCTCCCCCTTACCTGCTTCCTTCTCTCTTTCCTACTCACCAGCCAACCTACTTTTATCTGCCACTCCCAGTCTTCAGTCTTTCCTCCTTCTCATCTCTTGGCAGTCTCTAACATAGAAAACGATGGTCCAGTTTTATGTTGCTGGTTGCTATGTGGACTTGTGGAGGTGCCTCAATTTCCCTTGTATTCCCTTGCCCACACTATTTTCCCTTTTCCTCCTCCCAGCATATAGTCACCTTTCCTTGCTTCCTTCTTTCCTTCTCAGCCACCAACCGACAGATCTTTGTTAATTATTTCATTTTTACTACATGTTTCTTAACAATGGGGACCCAAAGCAGCTTATATTATTCTCCTTTCTTCTGTTTTATCCTCATAATAATACTGTGAGGTAGGTGAGGCAAAGAATATGTAACTGTTCCAAGATCACCAAGTGAGCATACACATTTGACTGGTGACTTGAACCTGTGTCTTCTATTCTATTCTATTCTATTCTATTCTATTCTATTCTATTCTATTCTATTCTATTCTATTCTATTCTAAAATTCTAACCACTGCATTGCACTGGCTTTCTTGGGGGGAGGCTGTTAGTGAAAAGTAGCAAGCAGCTGGGCCTAGGTGAGTCATATAACTTGTGAGGTAGCAAGTCTCATGGAGGTTGCTGGTGGGTGTGGCCCTGGTGAGTCTTCCCTCAAAGGCCAAAACAGCCCTGGAAAGGGCAGTGCCCCTCCCTCTGCCTTGTACCCACAGATATCAAGGCTGGAACTAGCTGCCAGTAATATGACTTTGCCTAGCAACAGTTGACAGCATTTTTTCCTTAAAGCTACAGGTGCTGCTTCTATTATTTTGGGGTTTTTAATCACCCAGTGTGTTTGTTTTCAGATTGTTCTGAAGACAGGGGGATTTTTGCAGGCATGTGGAAAGATCTATTAATGACTCCAGTTTCCAGATTGAAATATCCACAAATTTGGCCATGTTGAAAATTAAATATATTGATTTTAAAGTTGTTTAATTTGAGACATCTTTGATTTAAAAATAAATTAAATGTAATGCTAGTGAAATAAACCAGCTTGACTGATTTTGCAAAATAATTTCTTTTTTGTTACATATTAATCCTTTCTTTCCTCAAGCAGCTCAGGGCAATATACATGGTGATTGTGACGATAAATTTTTGAAAGAGGGACTCACTGACCCAAGGTCAGGTCATGGCTTTCTTGGCTGAATGAGGCTTTGAACCTGGGTCTCCCCACTTCTAGTCTGATATTCTAGCCATACATCACATGACATGGCTCTCAGTTCAGCTGTGAAAGAGCGGGGGAAAGCTCATATGTGAATTTTAAGCATTTGACCAGCTTTTTCAAGCAGGCTACTTGTATATTCAAAAAGCAAACTAGGTACTCAGCAGGCTATCTTCATGTGCTGTTTATCTGATGGCGTGTGTTCAATTTAAAGTGCAGTATGCTTCTGCTCTCTCATACGCTCAAACTAGTTAATAGTCAGAACATAGGTACTGTGGCTATTTGCTTTTTCTGCTATTGATTAAATACGTGCCTTATAATGAAGCTTGCTTGCCAAGTGGTGATAATGCTGTCCATCTCATTTAGAAATTGGTTCTTACAAATTGCTGAATTTTCAAAATGTTGGTGGTGGTGTGACACAACCCTATAACACATTAAGCTGC
>NW_015175644.1:4576-6784 GCF_001447785.1 Gekko japonicus | reverse complement strand
TCTTCTTCTTCTTCTTCTTCTTCAAGGACCCTCCCTTCCCCCTCTCCAAACTTCCCCCTTCTCCAGTAGCGCCTATAATGGATCGTGGGCACTTTGCAGGCCCAGCCAGGTATTTTATGGCAGTGAGGAGATACTGCAGTCTATCGTTTTTATTGGGCCTTTCATCTGGTGCCGCTGTGTACTTTAATCACTGGAAGGCAACCTCAGCTTTCGCGCTTGTGTATGAAAAACCATCACCTTGAGAGGAACCAGGTGGAAAGGGAAACAGGCCCTAAGAGATCCCTTCGCTTTTCCTTTGATGCATCTTGCAGCGGCTGGATGAGCCCCTGGTCGGAAGGAGTGCTGCCGTTTTGCATTTTTCATCCATGCATTTTTATTCATTCCTGTCCTGCTTTTCTCCTGAGTTGGGACCAGTGTTCCCTCTAAGCTGAGCTGGTGTGAGCTAGCTCACAGTTTTTTAGCCTCCGGCTCACACGTTTTTGCCTTCGGTCGGGAAGGAGGGCTCCAGAGCAAACTAATTTGGGCAGCAGCCAAATCACTCACAACTTTAACGCCAGGAGCTCACAAAGTAGAATTTTTGCTCACAAGACTCCACTGCTTAGAGGGAGCGTTGGTTGGGACTCAAGCGAGTTTAAGAACATCAGAGAAGCCACACTGGATCAGGGCCAGTGGCCCATGCAGTCCAACGCTCTGTGTCACGCAGTGGCCAAAACCCAGGGGCCATCAGGAGGTACATCAGCAGAACATCATTTGCCTGTCCTCCATTATCTCACAAGAACCCTGTGAAGTAGGCCAGGCCCAGAGTGTGTGTGGCAGGCCCAAGGACACCCAGCAAGCTTCCACAGTAGAAGTCGGGGATGCAAATCCCAGGTGGTCAGGGTCCTGAGCTGAGGGGTGACATGATCGAGGTTTATAAGATTATGCATGGGATAGAGCAGGTCAAGAAAGAAGTACTTTTCTCCCTTTCTCACAATACAAGAACTTGTGGGCACTCCATGAAATTGGTGAGGGGTCGGTTTAGAACAGATAAAAGGAAGTCCTTCTTCACCCAAAGAGTGATTAACACGTGGAATTCACTGGCAGCTACAAGCATCGACAACTTCAAACGGGAACTGGATAAACATATGGAGCAGAGGTCCATCAGTGGCTCTTAGCCACAAGGTATAGATAAGAACTCTTGGTCTGGGGCAAGGGATGCTCTGTATTTTTGGTGCTTGGGGGGGGGGGCAACAGTGGGGAGGGGCTCCTAGTGTCCTGGGCCCACTGCTGGACCTCCTGGTGGCACCTGGTATTTCTGGCCACTGTGTGACACAGAGTGTTTGACAGGATGGGCCACTGGCCTGACCCAACATGGCTGCTCTTATGTTCTTAGGAGGAGAGGTCCATGGGTGGCTCTTAGCCACAAGGGATAGATGGAACACTCTATCTGGGGCAAGTGATGCTCTGTATTCTTGGGGCTTGGGGGGCCACAGTGGGAGGGCTTCTGGTGTCTTGGCCCCACTGCTGGACCTCCTGATGGCACCTGGTATTTCTGGCCACTGTGTGACAGAATGTTGGACTGGATGGGCCACTGGCCTGATCCAACATTGGCTTCTCTTATGTTCTTATATGGAGCAGAGGTCAATCAGTGACTACCCTGTGAGGTAGATGGGCCTGAGAAAGCTCTGACAGAAACTGCTCTTTTTCAAGAAAGAACAGCTGTGCCAGAGTTATGGCTTGCCCAAGGTCACATCAGCAGATGCAAGTGGAGGAGTGGGGAATCAAACCCGGTTCTCCCAGGTTAGAGTCCGCACACTTAACCACGACACCAAATTGGCTCTCTGAACTCTGTACATTGCTCAGAAATGGAGTGCACAGCAACCGTTTGGTATTCTGACTTCAGCCATGCATTCACCAAACAAAGGCATAATTTAGTATATTTCAGTACAAAGTCACCGGAATGAACAAGACAGAAACAAGACTCCTGTAAATGAATGACCAGGAAAACTTTTAAAATGTTCCCCTACAGGCTTTTCTGTGTTGGCCTCCTTTCTTCCACATTTGTGAGGCCATTTGTTTGTCTTATGCACACGGTATGTAGGTTTGCAGATCTTAAAGTGACTATTCTGAAAGTGAATTTGAATAAAGGACACACAGCAGGAGACCATTGAGATACCGCTATGACCACTGGCCAACTCCCACCCAGCCCTTGAAGACTGCCTGGGAGCC
>NW_015175644.1:0-933 GCF_001447785.1 Gekko japonicus | reverse complement strand
TCCTCCTCCTCCTCCTCCTCCTCTTCTTCTTCTTCTTCTTCTTCTTCTTCTTCTTCTTCTTCTTCTTCTTCTTCTTCATAACTTAACAGTATTTTTAATTGTTCAAATGCTCTAATTCTTTGTCCACCATTCCTCCTCCTCCTCCTCCTCCTCTTCTTCTTCTTCTTCTTCTTCTTCTTCTTCTTCTTCTTCTTCTTCTTCTTCTTCATAACTTAACAGTATTTTTAATTGTTCAAATGCTTTAATTCTTTTGTCCACCAGCCTTGTGGACTCTGATTGGGTGGAAAGGCAGCATGGAATGTTTTATCTTGTAATTCAATGCAAATCCCTTCACATCTGACGTGCTGCAGTCCGAGCCCTAAATACGGAGGAAGGCGAGAGAGCCTGCGGCGTGGTGATGTGTGCGGCAGGAGGAAGCGCCACCTGCTTTGAGGAAGGCGACTGTTAGCTGCCGTCAGCTTTGGGGACCTGCTCTCCTGGGCTTTCCTCTTGGCCAGCCGTAGCCCCTCAACGTCTCAGGAGATAATGATCTCCACTCTGAACGGGCCCGAGAGTTCCCCCTTCTCCTCTCCTCGCCGTTGCAGGAGAGACACCTTATCGACCAAGAGGCTCAAGCTGTCAGAGGAGCCTTATCGCCGGAGCCTGCTGGTAAATCTGTGCAAGTCAACTCCTCCAGAAGTGCCTCAGATCTGCAACGGCAGGGAAGAAAGGGGAGAGAAGAGGCATGGAAATGAGCCGTGAATGCCAATTGATTGCTTGCTCCCCTTTGAATATAGCTGAGGAATTCGCGGCACAAGGCAAGGGGATCTGAGGCCAAGCGGCTGGCTTTGCCAGAGGAGTTACGGGCCTCGACGCAAAGGAGACATTAGCACCCCTCGCAAGCCCTGTCCCCTGCACGGTCTCTAGGCCCCCGATCATCCTTGCCGCTCTCCT
>NW_015175643.1:0-6752 GCF_001447785.1 Gekko japonicus | reverse complement strand
TCCATGAAAATTTACATAGGAACAAAACGGCGTTAGTCTTTAAGGGGCGAAAAGCCTCCTATTTAATTCTTCCTCGGTCGGGTTTCTCAATGGGAGTTGCGTTTCCTCAAAGGTCTCCTCCTTTCCTGATCCTCGACGGCTTCGCAAAGGAAGAGAGACGAGTACGGCCTCCAGCTTCTGGGACGGAGACCTCTCGTAAGCTACCAGGCGTATCAATATCGGCAAGAACCGCCGCTCGGTAGCCGAAAAGCAAAAGCTCCCTTACGTACCCAATTCCAACAAGTCGGAGAACAGGCATTGGTCCCGCATACCAGCAGCTTCCCTTTGTAGTTCACCACGAGCGTGAGATAGTTCTGGGAATGTGCCTGGAAAAACAGAAAATAAAGGAAGGTGAAGATAAGGGACCAGACATTCCCACGCACAGCAGCCGTGCCAGATCCTCTAGTGCTAAGGATTGTGGGATCTGGTGGCTGACCTTGTAAGACCCAGACCCAGGCGAGCCGCCCACACTCGGCCTGAAACCCAGCTGATAATCGCACAGCGCCTGGGATGCGTGAGCTAGCGGGAGTCTCCCACAGCGTGGGAACGAAGGTCGGTTTGTGGCTTCAAAGAGGACTCGGATAATGTTTGAAAGTCTGTCGCAAGGTGCCTCGTCAAAATGCCAACAGGCCAGCCCGCGAGGCTCCAGGACAGGGCACCATAGCCGACACTTTTCTTGGCACTTGCCGAGAAGAAGAAAAAGAAATCGGATTTATATCCCGCCCTTCAGTCGGAGACTCAGAGCGGCTTACATCTCCAGTTTGGTGTAGTGGTTAAGTGTGTGGACTCTAATCTGGGAGAACCAGGTTTGGTTCCTCACTCCTCCACTTGCAGCTGCTGGATGACCTCGGGCAAGCCATAGTTCTGATAAGAGCTGTTCTTGAAAGGCCAGCTCTTGCAAGAGCTCTCTCAGCCCCACCTACCTCACAGGGTGTCTGTTGTGGGGAGGGGGAGGAAAAGGAATTCGTAAGCCGCTCTGAGATTCTGAGTGAAGGACGGGGTATAAATCCAATCTCTTCTTCTTCTTTCCTTTCCCCTCCCCACAACAGACACCCTGTGAGGTAGGTGGGGGCTGAGAGAGCTCTTTCGAGGACTGTGCTTGAGAGAACAGCTCTGAGAGAACTTGTGGCTGACCCAAGGTCACACCAGCAGCTGCACGTGGAGGAGTGGGGGGATCAAACCCGGTTCTCCCAGATTAGAATCCGCGCTCTTAACCACTGCACCAAACTGGCAAAGTATTTTTAGGAAGTGGGCAGTGGACCAGGTAGGGCTTTTACCCAGCAAGGCTCCTGATTAACCACCGGAGATTTCATTGGCTGGGCAGATTTTTTAAAAATGTTGCTTCGGCCGCAGCAGTCCTTCAGTGGCTGGCTTAGTCAGTCCAAGGCAGCCATTGTGTGGCTGCGCCCGTCATCCTGTGTCAGAACTCCAAAGGCGCCCACAGGCTCAGAAAAGTTGCAGGTCCCCTGTTCTAGGAGCTGCGGTGGCTGAAGTGGTTAAGACGCTGAACTGCAGGCTGTGGAAGGTCAGTAGTTCAGCAGTTCGAGACCCGGGTTGCCGCATGACAGAGTGAGCTCCCGTCTCTAGTTCCAGCTCCTGCCAACCTAGCAGTTCGACAGCAAGAAATTGCAAGTAGATAAATAGGTACCACTTCGGTGGGAAGGTAACAGCGTTCCGTGTGCCTTGGTGTTTAGTCATGCCGGCCACATGACCATGGAAACGTCTTCGGACAGCGCTGGCTCTTCGGCTTTGAAACGGAGATGAGCACCGCAACCCTAGAGTCGGATTCGACTGGCTTTCGAGCAAGGGAACCTTTACCTTTACCTTTTACCCCTGTTCTACAAGGAATGGAGTCATGAGCCCCACCCCGTTCAGGAATGACTGCAGCTATTGTTCCAAACTTACCGAATCTCTGCATTTGGACTGCGTTACGTTGAAAGGCTCCTGGAAGAAAGAGAGAGATAAAAGAACCATACTGTTAGTCTGCTGTCTATCTATACCCACTGATAGCCACCCACCCACCAGGACGAAAGCTAGATAAAAAGTCAAAGCGGATGCCATGCAGGAGATCATCAACAAGTCCCTCTCGGAGGGACAGTTCCCGGAGGCACTTAAGAAGGCAGTGGTGCGCCCCCTCCTGAAAAAACCATCCTTGGACCTGGCCGAATTGGCCAACTGTTGGCCAGTGTCCAACCTGCCCTATTTGGGTACGATAATAGAGAGGGCAGTGGCGCTTCAGTTACAGAGCTTCCCGGATGATGCTCCTGTATTAGATCCCTTCCAATCCAGCTTTTGCCCTGGTCACAGGACGGAGACGGCACTGGTTGCCCTCACAGATGACCCCTGAAGGAATCTGGATCGGGGCAGATCGGCAGTGCTGTTGCTGTTTGAAAAAGTCGACCATCAGCTACTGATCCACCGCCTCATCGACACCGCAATCCAGGGACTAGCCTTAAAGAAGAAGAGGAGGAAGAGGAGGAAGACAAAGAGGAGGATGAAGAGGAAGAAGAGAATGAAGAAGAAGAAGAGGACAAAGAGGACGAAGACGACAAAGACGATGAAGATGACGAAGACAAAGACAACAAAGACAACAAAGACAACACCAGACAGAGTGTTCCACTAAGCTAAGAGCCACTGAGGGACCTCTGCTCCATAGGTTTCTCCAGTCCTCTCTTGAAGCTGTCTAGGCTTGTAGCTGCCACCACTTCCTGTTGCAGTGAATTCCATGTATGAATGACTCTTTGGTGTGAAGAAGGACTTCCTCTGACCTGTTCTAAGCCTACGGCTCATTAATTTAATTGAGAGCCCATGAGTTCTTGTATTGTGAGAAAGAAGAAGTAGACATTGCATTTACACCCCGCCCTTCACTACCCAAAGGAGTCTCAGAGCGGCTTACAAACTCCTGCTCCATAGGTTTCTCCAGTCCCCTCTTGAAGCTGTCTATGCTTGTAGCCGCCACCACTTCCTGTTGCAGTGAATTCCATGTGTGAATGACTTCCTCTGACTTGTTCTAAGCCTACGGCTCATTAATTTAATCGAGAGCCCATGAGTTCTTGTATTGTGGGAAAGAAGAAGAAGAAGTAGAGATTGGATTTATACCCCGCCCTTCACTACCCAAAGGAGTCTCAGAGCGGCTTACAAACTCCTTTCCCTCCCCACCACTGACACCCTGGGAGGTAGGTGGGGCTGAGAGAGCTCTTGACAGAAATTGCTCTTTTTCAAGGACAGCTCTTATCAGAACTATGGCTTGCCCAAGGTCATCCAGCCAGGTGCAAGTGGAGGAGTGGGGAATCAAACCCGGTTCTCCCAGATTAGAGTCCGTGCACTTAACCACTACACCAAACTGGATTACAGTGGCTTGTTTCCTTTTCTCCAGGGTCGGGGACAAAGAGTGGCGCTGGGGAATCAGCTGTCCCGAAGGCACCCACTGGAATGTGGAGTGCCCCAAGGAACGGTGCTGCCCCCGATGCTCTTTAACATCTATATGCGCCCTGTTGCCCAGAGGTATGGACTGGGCTGTCTTCAGTATGCGGATGACACCCAGTTTTATCTGCTGTTGGGCAACCGATCCGGTATTCAGATGTTTACTGCCTCTGAACACGGAGAGGGTATAATGGAGGTTTTAGCGGCGGAGAAACTCCGTGGGGGAGAAATGGTTCACTCAGAATACCGAGAGGCCCACTGTAATGTACAAGTGGAGCTTTATTTATTGAAGGCAAATTAAAAAAGGAAACACAATGTACGTTGCTCAGATTTTAGATTACGTCTCTCATGGCCACAATGTTCAGATCGTTCCTTTTGCATAAATGGAAATGAAGATGAGCGGACGGGGACTCGGAAAGTGTTTCCCTGGATTCAGGCCAGCACATACTACATTTAGCGAGAAGTGGACAACCAGATGTTGGGGGAAGAAGCAAAAGGCTGGTGTGTCCATCCAGCCAAGCTCATGAACCGCCATGTATAAAGATGCCAATCTCCAGGTGGGACCTGGGGATCCCCTGAAATTACAGCTTAACTACAGAGACCAGTTCCCCTGGAGAAAAATGGGTGTTTTGGAGGGTGCTGTGGCATTGCACCCCACTGAGGTCCCTGTCCTCCCCAGGCTCCATCCCCAAATCTCCAGGACTTTCCCAACCTGGATCTGGCAAACCCAGGGGTCATTTTGTAGAAAAAGAGGTGCAGACGCTCATTAGCATAACTTATTTGCATATGCCACACCCCCTGACATCACCGGAAGTGTGTCAGAAGGCCACACCCACCACTGAGGCGCCACTGGACTGTTTTGGATTCCTAGCTATTGGGGGGGGGAACGTGCAAATCTGTCCCCACAGAGGAGGGAGAGCTTGTACCTGAATAAAACTTGGTCTTAAAGGTGCCACTGGACTGTTTTAGTCCTGGGGGCCGGGGAGAGCTCTGCAACTTACCTGGCTGCTTCTTGCTCTGATTGGTGGCTGCTGGGAGCAGGGGGTGGGGCTTGTTGCATGTGCCCGCCCCCTGGGCTCTTTACTGCCGGAGCTCGGCTCCTGTGTGCTCCGGCAGGAAATGACCCCTGGGCAAACCTACCCCCTCGTCCCTCACCTGAGGCCAAGGGCGACCTGGCAACCACGTACGAAAAGGTAAATCTCAGATAAAGGTCCAATTTGCTATTGTCTAGTCTACTCTGACCGGCAGCTGCTCGTCAGCGGAGAAGGCTCTTCCACCAACGCCTGCTTCCCTTCCGCTGCAGACCCCAGGGAATGAACCAGCGACCTTCCACATGCAAAGCTGAGGCTCTGCCACAAAGCCACGGCTGATTCCGAAGAGGCGGCATGTGGCTGCCCACTGTTGGTGGACAGAACCAGGGCACTGGAGGGATTCTTGGTTTTGCCCAGTGGGGAAATTTCCGCATCACTGCCCCCCCCCCCAGGTTTCCAGCATTGGATACAAACCGGAACAGTTTCCGATTCCAACACAACAGATCGCTTCGATACGGAAACGCTGCTGTTCTTCCCAGACGGATCCCCGATGGAACTGAATCTTCTTTTTTTTTTCGGGGGGGGGGGGGGACAGACAGGCATAATCCTTTCTGCCTTGCTGGATCAGACCGAGAGCCCATTTAATTCGGCATCCTCTTTCCAATACCTTCAGGAAGCTCCTAAAATGCAGGTTGCCAACCTCCAAGTAGGGTCTGGAGACCTTTCGGAATCACAACTTGTCCCCAGACCACAGAGGTCAGCTCCTCTAGAGAAAATGGTAGCTTTGCAGGGTGGACTCGATGAAGTTATACCCTGCTATTTCTTTTTTTACAACACACTTTTGGAAACATGTAATGGGAAATCAGTTGAGGGGTAATGAATGAAGCAAAAAGAGAGAGGGGCTAGGGGAAAGGGTTATGCAAACACACAAACACATTGATCCTCATCGGAAGATCTTACCCTCCTGAAGTTGCTTTTCATTTACACTCTCTCACACACACATGGATATTAATTAGCCACAAGGTAGGAGCTGCGGTGGCTCAAGTGGTTAAGACGCTGAACTGCAGGCTGTGGAAGGTCGGTAGTTCAGCAGTTCGAGACCCGAGTGTGCCGCATGACAGAGTGAGCTCCCGTCTCTGGTTCCAGCTCCTGCCAACGTAGCAGTTCGAAAGCAAGAAATTGCAAGTAGATAAATAGGGACCACTTCGGTGGGAAGGTAACAGCGTTCCGTGCGCCTTGGTGTTTAGTCATGCCGGGCACATGACCACGGAAACGTCTTCGGACAGCGCTGGCTCTTCGGCTTTGAAACAGAGATGAGCACCGCAACCCTAGAGTCAGATTAGACTGGTTTTCGAGCAAGGGAACCTTTAGCTTTATAGATAGAGACTCTCGATCTGGGGCAAGTGATGCTCTGTATTCTTGGTGCCTGGGCGGGAGGGCCTTCTAGTGTCTTGGCCCCACTGTCGGACCTCCTGATGGCACCTGGTATTTTTGGGCACTGTGTGACAGAGTGTTGGACTGGATAGGCCATTGGCCTGATCCAACATTGGCGTCTCTTATGTTCTTATGTTAACCTGGAATTAGCAATCCTACTAAAATGGGCATGAAGGCAACAAGTTGTTTCCTCCTGTTGCTCCCCCCCACCAATTGGTTTCAGAGATAACTGCTCCTGAACATGGAGATTCCGTTTAGCCTTAAGACTACTGGCCACCCTCTGTGAATTTTAGGCCTCCGTTTAAAGCTATCAAAAAAGGCCGATATTCTGGGTTCTTGACCTTGTTATGGCTTCACAGAGGCGCCAACCCCTTCCTCTGACATCTGGTGTCCAGCAACTGATGTGCTTAGGTAGCCGGGCCCAAACATGAAAGTTTCATTTAGCCATCAAGGTGAGCAGTCCCCAAGAGATCCACCTGCCATGAATCTTCAATCACGTTGCAGTGAGTTCCGCAGGCTAATTGAGTGAAAAATGTAATTTGATGTAAGTGGGCGCTTTTCAGATTCAACAGATCCACCCACTATGAATCTGCAATCTTGTGGCGGTGAGTTCCGCAAGCTAATTGCTTGAATAATATTATGTGACGTAACGGCAGGCGCTTTTCAGATTCAAGCAGAATTCCAAATTCAAGATCCTGAACAAAATTAACATGCAATTTTGAGCTCTGAATTTCAATGGCTGAATTTTGTCCCGCCACATTTCCCTTACCTCGTAACTTTCAGAGGTCTCAAAATTGTAGTAGTAAAGCTTGTTAACAGCGCCCA
>NW_015175642.1:4648-6582 GCF_001447785.1 Gekko japonicus | reverse complement strand
TCCTTAACTTTAAAGTTTAAATGTAAGACGGGAGGGGGGGTTGCGCATGCACAAAGATCGCCATTCTGTGGATGGCTGCCTACGCACATGCTCAAACTGAGTTGTTTTTTTAAAACAAAAAAAACACTGACGCCCACTGCATGTGAACGGGCATACAGCGATGGGCTCCGCAGACAGGAGGTAAGTGTGATCGCGTTTCAGCCAGCATAAACTGCACCGGTTCCAACTGGTACAGTTTATGCCGGCTGAAACGCCCCGTCTGAACGCACCCACTGACATCTTGCCAGCAATATTACAAAATGCTTTCACTCCTCCCAACTGAGGCCATTGTAGTTTGGCCGCCGAATGAGAAGACAAGACACACTGGAAAAGACAATAACATTAGGAAAAGTTGAAGGCCCGACATGGGATGGGTTGACTCATTCAAGAAAGCCACAGCCCTCAGTTTGCAAGATCTGAACAAAGCTGGTAAGAACAGGACATTTTGGAAGTCATGGGGTCACCAGGATTCAGAAGTGGCTTGATGGCACCTGACACACACAGGGATTGAACATCAGACCACCACCCGAACCATGTCATCTGTTTCGTCATTCGTTTTTCGGCCTCAACCACGATTGCAACCAACTTTTTAAAAAAAGAGTACGCGTTTTGTGTTAGCTTTTGAAACTTTCTGGTCTCTCCCCTTATTTTGCGTACAGGTCAGGCTTCCAAAGAGTTCTTTGAGAGAACGGAAGAGTGAACTTTAATTCATGTATTTTAAACAAAGGTGCTACGAGACTTACAGTCAGTTCACAAAAGGGGAAAAAAATATCAGCAAGTATTGCATATTATGTCGCAAGTGCTCCTGACTTTCAAATTTCTCTGCAGGTATTATTTCCTATGAATAGGAACAAAGAGCTAAAAAAACAGTTTAAAAAAGCATATTCAAATGTGCGCAGGAAAAAAACGTCTGGTAAATGAACACTGTTTAGTTTGCTGACATAATTACTTCAATGTAATTTTTATGAGTTGTAGAAATCTTGGCATTTTCACTGAACCAGATAATTAGACTCTGAATAGAACAGGGTCAGAATAATTAATACATCAAAACTAGATGAACTTTTTCTAATTATTTTTATTTAATCTCTATTATAATTATTGTTATACTCTGTTGAGCATGACTGCCTCATGTTCATAGATTTGAATACCATCCTATAGTTGCATCGTGGGACTTTGTGGAATATTAACAAACCGTGGCATGCAGAAATTAGAATGGTGTCGTTTCATGATGGAATTCTAAATTGGAATTTTTCTTACTGGTTTTTTTCCCGCCCTAGACAGTTGCACCAAATTTGCTCCAGCATCGTGTGAAAAATATTAATTTTTTTTCAAACAAAAAAAGGAGCATTGCTTGGTCATATCCCTTTGTGGCTAAAGTTCTGGCAAAGTTCAAAACAATTCTGGGAAGGCTGTGCCCAGAGTGAAGATTTACAGCACAAATCTGGAGTAAATTGATTTTGTTCCAAAATGAAGCAGCCAGATTGATTTCTGGTAATATTCACTGACAGCGCATAACTTTAGCTTTGTGGGTTATCGATATGTATTCGGGATAAGTTCAGGGTTCTAGATCTTATTCTTTATGGCCTTAATCTGGCATATTTGGGAGAACACATTGTGTTGTGTGAGTATTCCTACCGAGCAGGGGTCATTTCCTGCAGGAGCGCACAGGAGCGGAGCTCCAACAGTAAAGGGCCCAGGGGGCGGGCACATGCAACAAGCCTTACCCCCTGCTCCCAGCAGCCCTCTGTCACAGTAAGAAGCAGCCAGGTAAATTGCAGAAACCCCCCCCCCCGGTCCAAAACAGTCCAGTGGCCCCTTTAAGACCAAGTTTTATTCAGGTACAAGCTCTCCCTCCTCTGCAAGGACAGATCTGCACGTTCCCTCCCCCCCCAACA
>NW_015175642.1:4119-4280 GCF_001447785.1 Gekko japonicus | reverse complement strand
GAGGCCCAGGTTACATTGCCAGCAAAATCAGGAAATGACATTATCAAATAATCAACAAAGGGGGACTCTCTGGTATTCTGGGGTGGAAATCTATGGTCGAAGCTTTTTTTTTTTACCATAGAGTTTTTGCTCAAATATCAGAGCATCGCTACAACATCGCA
>NW_015175642.1:0-2464 GCF_001447785.1 Gekko japonicus | reverse complement strand
TTATATTAAATATATAATATAACAAAATACTTTGTAACCGCATAAACATTGTTTCCCCATAATTAAGTATATATAGTTATGAACAAAAATGTTCTGTGAAATGCAAGAAGAAAGTGTATTATATTATATATTTTATTTATTTAATTAATTAATGTGTACCCCGCCTTTCTCCCTAATGGGAAAATTGACTCCGGTAAATAATCTGTCGATTCCTGTAGTTAAAAATGCAGCTAGAATGGTGCACAAAAAAACCCTTCCAACTGATAGGACTTCTCCACAACTGGATTTTGATACAGCTCATCTCCTTAACTACAATTCTTTTTTCCCCTCCCTCGCATATGGTCTTATTTGCCAGTAGTTGCTCATCCCACCCCCCAACTTTCCCTGTGCATTTTCAGACAACTACAAAGGTTGTAGTAGTCTAAAACAGGAAAAAAAAAACTCTAGTAGGGTTGCCAGGTCCTGGCAACCAGTGGGGAATGAGGGAGACTTACCAGGAGATAAAGGGAGGCCCATCTGACATGCAGCAATATGTCTATGTCACCAACCACGTGACTGGGAAGTGACATCGGGTAAGCACTCTGGGCAAAAACTCTATGATAAATTTGGCTTCTACCATAGAGCCCCGACAAACCGGACATGATGACATCGCTTCCAGGACACATGGGTAGTGATGCAGACACATTGCACGTTGGATCAATCTCCCTCTTTTTCGGGGTAAGTTTCTGCCAGAGTCCTGTGGCAATCAGTTCCCAACAACTCCCATTCAAAAGAGTGAAGTTATTGAATACAGTAAAGGCAGGTCAACTGTGCACACATTTTGTGTCAGTACTGACTGCAAACGTGCGAAATGGGGAGTTATATATAATTCAAAGGGGTCCCCCTGATGGGGCTGGGCCTATCAGGGAACTAGCAAAAGCCCACCTAACCTAACGGGTCTACATTCTCAGAGCAAGCAGCAGCAAGGTACCGAGGTCACCAGCTTAGGCGAGCGGATAACAGGAGCCTGGGAAAATGAAAGTTAAGATTCCATTACAGCAACAGACCCATACATCACCTCCCTCCTCCAGCATCTCTGGCAGCGGCCGAGCTGACAGTTCCCCCCTACAGGTGGGGATTGGTGGCAGGGCAGTGGGGCTTGGCAGTGGGTGACCCCTACTTCCACTGGAGGGTCTGGCAACCCTAAACAAGAGCAATGTCTGGATAATGATAATGCATGTAATGGAAGGAGAAAACAAGATACAGTTAAGAAACTGAGCAATGGAAGAACTTGGTGTGGAAAGGCCCATGGGACCTCTGAGTCTGAGTTAAAAACTGGTTCTTGCTCAAGTTTAATGGTGAGCAAAGTCCAATTTCTCCAAGCCACCAAAGTCTATGTTTTTCCAATGAGCTCCTCTTGGAATAGAAGAAAAGTAGGTTTTTATACTCTGCTTTTCTCTACCGTTAAGGAGAGAAAAGGAGAGACCCCAGTCCTCTGGCTGATGATACACAGGAAGTGACCTCATCATACCAGCAATGTTCAGGCGGCATTCTGGTATTTGGGGGAAAACTCTATGGTAGAAGCTAGAGTTTTTGTCCAAATACCAGAGTGTTGCCTGGACGTTGCTGGTATGATGACATCACTTCCTTTATGACACCAGAAAGAGGCCTCAGCCTTTCTCTTTTTCCAGTTAAGTCCCCCCCCCCCGGCAACCCTCCTGACACTTGGAACTGGCCCTGCTGGATCCTGCCCACCCTTTACTACTTAACTTTTTGCATACATGGAAATGCATTTTATTTAAATATAAAAAACAAACATAAACATCAAGTACACACCCCACTCCCCATATAGAAGAACCACCTACAATGTACACATAACAACAACAAGAATGTTGTACTCACTTAATGTAACAAAGTATAATTCTATTCAATTAGAAGCTAATTTTGTAAGCATTGTGAAAGACCACCATCTCTTGGGTTTTTACTGGGTTTTCTTTACTTTCACCTGTAGTTTGTAGTTACCTTTCCTTGTTTCTTTGTAGTTTATAGAAAATGCAATTTAAAAAATCCCCTATGGGGGGGCTAAAAAACAACAACAAAAATAAAAAGTAAAAAAACAAACAAATTAAGGCATTGGTAGAGAGCTCAAGATTCAGCATCGATACAAAGAGAAGGAATTCTTTTCCCTTTTTCGTCTTTTTCTCTCTCCAATAAACATGCATAATTAATGTATAGTTACAACATGATTAAAACATAGAGAGAGGCTTGCTTAACTGTATCCCATAATCTGAGGAAGGGCTTAAACATACTTTGAGGATTGTTCTGAGTTGTATATGAAATAAAATCATGCCACATTTCAAAAAAGTCTACAGTTTTGGCCTTGGCTTTGATTATTCTAATTTGACTTGTTAGTTTTTCAGCTATTGCAATCTGACATAATGCAGAATGCCATGAGCGTAGTGTTAATAGTTCTGCGGCTTTCCAA
>NW_015175641.1:1472-6865 GCF_001447785.1 Gekko japonicus | reverse complement strand
ACAATAAAAGTTAAGATTGGAATATACTATCTGGTGTTGTATATAAATGTTCCTGGTTTCTAAAGACTCTTCTCAAGAGTTGCTACATTTAATATAGGGACTAGCCCTTATTTCCTACAAAACAGAGGTATTGGAATTTAATCCAGTTATTTATTTAATTGTATTATATTAAATAAAAGCAATCCTACTTACTACCTACCTTAGACCATATCTCATGTGGGACCTGTCCTTGATAGACTAAGCTTCGAAGCCAAAAGGTCTCTCTGTTCTACTGCTACATGTTTACCATATGTATCCTAAGTGATGTCACCTGCAGACTCCTATTAAAGAGCCCTTCACCATATTCTATATGTCCTTGACAGACTAGGCTTTCAAAACAAAAAGGTCTTTCTGTTCTACTATTACATGTATATCGTAGGTATCTTAAGTGATGCTACCTGCAGAAGGCTCTAAAAGAGCCCTTCACCATATCCTATAATAAATTTATAAAAAACATGCATAGTCTATATCTAGGTTTAATCCCTTAGGATATTGTGTTTGTAGTCTTTGTATCCAAAATGCCTCACGTCTTTCTAAAGCTTTTTTAACATCCACTTTATTATACTTATAGGTGTCAAAGGTTTCAAGTACTAAAACTTTGAAATCTGTACAACTGTGCCCCTGTTCTACAAAATGGGGAACCAATGGAGAGTCCAAATTTCTCTGTCTAATGCGAGATTTATGCTCAATAATACGTGTCCGAATGGCTCTTGTGGACATGCCCACATACATTTTTGGAATAGAACAACCACATAGGATCAGATACACTACTTTTTTCATTGCACAAGTAGTAAGTTGCTTAAGCGTAACAGTAACATTGATAGAAGGGAAGGTAATTTGATTTGTAACAATTGCAAGCGCACACACTGGACATCTCCCGCAGCGATGATGGCCCCTATTAATCGAAAGGCTCCTGTTAACACATAACTCATCTGTATGAATTAAGGAATCCCTAATGCTTTTAGTTTTACGAAAACCTATATAAGGTTTATCCTTGCAACCCGGAATATCACTGACCAAATGCCAGTGTTTAAAAATAATTTTCTTAATGCGTTTAGCATTGGTGGTATAATTAAATGCACAGAATATGCGCTGAGGTGTATCTTTTATATTATTGGAAGCTAGCAGACTACTCCTAGTTCTATATTCTGCTCTGGCTGATGCTTTGGCTATAACTTCTCCTGGATAACCCCGTGTGACAGATTGCTGATGTAAGTTGTTTCTTTCTTTAATATAATCTTTACGTGAACTACAGTTACGTTTAAGACGTAGTAATTGACTAAAGGGCAGATTCCTCTTTAAATGCTGAGCGTGATATGAATTAAAATGAAGAAAAGAATTTCTATCTGTAGGTTTGACATAAGATTTAACTGCTAACAGTCTAGTCTCAGTAACATATATTGTTGTATCAAGAAAATTAATCTCCATCATATTTATCTGAGCAGTAAATTTAATAGTTTCATGTACCGAATTAAGCCAATCTAGAAATTGTTAAAAAAACCTGTTTGTCCCTAAAAATCAAAAATAAATCATCCAGAAACCATTTTAGAAAAATAATATTCTGAAAAAAAGGGTTATTATCTGCGTTGAGAATCCATTCTTGTTCAAATTGTGCCATAAATAAATTGGCTACAGAAGGGGCAAATGAACTTCCCATGGCAATACCCTTAATCTGTGTGTAGAAATCGTCCTTAAACCTAAAAAAACTGTAATCAAAAATAATATCTATAAGATCTAACAAAAAATGAGTAGGAGGTTCATGTAAGGAGCGTAAATCCAGAGTAGCCTGCAAGCATGTACGAGCCTCTGCATAAGGAATATTAGTATATAACGCAGAAACATCCATAGTTACCAATACTGCGTTTTCTGGAATCCACATTCCTTCAACCTTGTTAATAAAATCTTTGGTATCCTTAATATAGGTAGAAATCTGTGGTATAAAGGGTTGCAAGAAAGAATCAATATATTTTGTCAAAGGTTCTAGGATAGAGTTAGATGCAGAAACTATAGGGTGGCCAGAAAACCCGGCTTATGCACTTTAGGCAAAGCATAAAAAATGGGCACTCTAGAGTATTGGTTAACTAAATATTGTGCGGTAGCTAAATCTATATAATTTAAAGCTATAGCCTCATTTATAACTATCTGTATAATTCTCATGATGTTATCTGTAGGGTCATAATCCAATGGTGCATAAGCTTCTCTATCCGATAATAGTACATTAATCATGGAAAGGTAGTCCTTAGTGTTCAAAACAACTATACCTCCACCTTTATTTGCCTCTTTAATAACAATTGAAGGATCCTCTGCAAGAGTACGTAAAGTATTAAAGTCTTGTATGGAAAAATTCTGTCTGCCTCTGTGGTGTGTTCCTTCCAATTGGCTAATTTCTTTCAGTATTTGTTCAAACACAGTAATAGCTGGTGAATTAACATTCGGAGTAAATTGCGACTTTGGTTTAAATTTATTTTTACTACTTTCATTACTATCCCCCAAAAAAGCCTTTAATTTTAGAAGCCTAATCAATTTGAAAATATCAATGCGTGTCTGAAAACTGTCATATCTCGGAGTGGGTACAAATCCTAAACCATAATTGAGTATTTTTTTTCTCCATTGGAGTAAGATGTTTAGCAGAAAGGTTCATCACTAAGTCTTGTTCCCCCAACGTTTCTTCAGGAATTGTTGTAAAAAATTCTGCCGAGCAGTATTTTTGGATTTTCTATAAGGATTTACTCTAGAGGAGGGTCCCTCATCTGCAGAGGTATTAGCTGACTCCTCTGCCTCCGTACTATCATAATCAGTAAGGGTAGTTCTAGAGTCCGCCCATGAGACTCTTTGTTTATTAGATTCTCCCTGTGTGTGCCAATTATAAACCCTATTCTGAGTATAGTCTCTATGGTCTCTTTCATATTTCTTAATTTTATAATCTCTTATATTTTTCTCAAAAGTCTTGAGGTCCTCCTCCATAGTTTTAAGACGGTTACTAAAACTTTCAGCTGTCATAGAGCTTTGTAGTTTATAGCTCTAAGCTCTATAAGCCTTATATTCTTTTGACTGCCAACAGCAACTGTTTTGGAATTCCACTGATATCTTCTGGCTGTTGGCAGCAACTGACATTTTGTTGTATTACCATGTTATTGTAAAACATTAAGATATTGTATGGCTAGATTATATAACTTGTGAAAATTTTGTATACTTAGATACCATTATCAAGTATAAAAAGTAATTGTATTAAGCATACATAACTGATGTTCTAGAGTGTATTATTGGACTGATATTGGCCCCAGTTTTGTTTTCTTTGGAGTTTGGCTACTGGGAGGTCTGTCTTTTAGGTTTGAGAATGTGGCACTGGGGGTCTACTGCTCAGTCCTTGGCCTGTTGGGTCCCACAAGGTTCCATCTTGTCCCCAGTGCTCTTTAACATCTCCATGAAACTGCTAGGTGAGGTTATCTGGAGATTTGGGCTGGGTTGCCATCAATACACAGATGACCCTCAGTTCTGTTGAATGCATCTGGCTGATCTCAGAAAGGCTGCAGAAACCCTGAACCCTGCCTGGGAGCAGCTTTGGAGTGGATCCAGGCTAATAATTTGAAACTTAATCCCAGAAATACTACTGGTGAGCAGAAAGTCTGACCTGGGATTTAAGGTGCCATGTCACCAGCACTGGATGGGGTGTACTCCCCTAGAAAGAACAGGCCCATAGCCTGAGGGTGCTCTTGGACTCAGGGCTACTTATGGATAAACAGGTGGAAACTGGCCAGGAGTGCCTTTTACCAGCTTTGACTGGTTAGTCCGCTGTGATCTTTTCTGGGCAGAAAAGATCTGGCCACTGTGGTGCATGCCTTGGTTACATCTAGATTAGATTACTGCAGTGCCCTGTATATGGGCCACCCTTGAGGAGTGGAAATTTTGGTGCATAATGCTGAAGCCAGGATGGTGATTGGAGTAAGTTATAAGGATCATAGCTATCCAGTATTGAACCATTTACACTTGTTCCCAGTCTGTTTCCAACACACTTCAAGATGCTGCTTTGGTTTGGGACCGACATGTCTGAAAGATTGCCTACCTACCAGAACACTGTGATCATCTTCAGAGGTCCTACTTTTGGGTGCCCCTGCCTTTGAGATCAGTGGGTGGAAACCCAATAGAAGGCCTTCTCAGTAGTGGCTCTAAAACTCTGGAACACTCTCCTCAGGGAGACTCACCTGTTGTCTTCTATTTCCAGTTTCTGCAAGGAGATGAAGACTTTTTGTTTCATTCAGTATTCCTTCAGTGATCCCTCCTTTCTGCCCAACGTTTTAATTTAAAAAAATTTTTTTGTAGCTCTGGTTTTAATGATGTGTTTTTATTGGTTGTAATACTTTTTAAGATGTGATTTTATTATGTATGTTTTAATTTGTTCCTCACCTTGATGGCCCTTTTGAAGGCAGAAAGGTAAAGTATAGATTTTGTAAAGCAGAATTTTAACAAATCTAATCTAGGCTTTTCATGCAGACATCCTTTTCCTGACCCCCAGCATCATACATTGCACTCTGGAGTCCTTTCTGGAACTTAGGACAGATAAGGAGGGTAATGCAGATACATCAAGCCACCATCTAATAAGGAGGGGAGGGTGACTTGCACTTTAGCTTTGATAGTGTCAGTCAGTACTTTTGTTGTCGTAGCTTCAGCTGTAGTATCAGACTGCCCAGCAGTCAGCTCTGGCAAATTCCCATTGGTCTAATAATGCAAAAAATCTATGGGATGGATGTGGGAAGGTATGCTGATTTTCTTAGACATTGTGATGTAGCTTGGCATTAGATACAATGAGATACTCTGGAAAGAACCACGTAGCAAAAGGCACATTGACGTTGAGCAGTAAAGACTGGGATTGCCTGTTTAAAATTAACAGGATCCATTATCCTGTGCCTGCTACAGGGTGCCAGGTTATGTCCATTTTTTTTAACATCTAGGTAATTTTTTCTCTTAACAGAGTTCTGTAAAAGAAACATGTGAGAAAGAGATTTTCATTGACAAGCTTATCTAATTATATCTTTCTTTTTCTGTAGGATTTCATGTTCTTTGAACGTGAGTAGAATCGGCAACAGAGGGTTGCAGTCTGGTAACAGGGTTGACCTGCATTGTGAATCCTTCGGAGAAAACTTTAAGGCTACTGTTGTTCTTGCTTGGCTAAAGCTAAGTATAAAGCCTGCACATCGAATGACATTTTTGTAACTCAAGGTTTTGAAGCTATGTGCTGGAGTAATTCCACTTATGAGGCTGCTGCTCTAAATATAGTGCACATTGAAATGCATATTGAGTTATTATTTTTGATATAGCAAACTTATATAGGATGTGATCGTTTGTGGCACAGTGCT
>NW_015175641.1:0-1192 GCF_001447785.1 Gekko japonicus | reverse complement strand
CCTCTTTTCCCCCGCCCGCTGGCTCTGGGGAGGCGGCGGCGGCGGCAGCGAGGCCTCTCTTCCCCACCGGCCGGCCGGCTCCGGGGAGGAGGAGGCGGCGGCAGCGAGGCCTCTCTCCCGCCGGCCGGCTGGCTCCGGGGAGGCGGCAGCGAGGCCTGTCTTCTCCGCCCGCACGCACGCCGGCTCCGAGGAGGAGGCGGAGGAGGCGGCAGCGTTCACACTCTTGCACTTTCGGGGGGATTTAAACTTCCCCCCGAAATTTTTTTTACCTTTTTTTATTTTTGTGCACACGTGGGGACTGGCCCACGTGTGCACAAACCTCCCCCGGCCCCCCAGGTGCCCCCGAAGTGCAGATTTAGATATCCGCACTCCGGGGGCAACTTCAGCATTAGTATAAGGATAGATGAGATACTCTGGAAGGAACCACGTAGCAAAAGGCACATTGACGTTGAGCAGTAAAGTGTTGGTTCCCATTTCAAGGCTGGGATTGCCTGTTTAAAATTAACAGGATCCACTATCCTGTGCCTGCTATAGGGTGCCAGGTTATGTCCATTTTTTTTAACATCTAGGTAATTTTTTCTCTTAACAGAGTTCTGTAAAAGAAACATGTGAGAAAGAGATTTTCATTGACAAGCTTATCTAATTATATTTTTCTTTTTCTGCAGGATTTCATGTTCTTTGAACAAGGGCACAGTCGGGAACAGAGGGTTGGAGTCTGGTAACAGGGTTGACGTCTGCATTGTGAATCCTTCAAAGAAAACTTTAAGGCTACTGTTGTTCTTGCTTGGCTAAAGCTAAGTATAAAGCCTGCACATCGAATGACATTTTTGTAACTCAAGGTTTTGAAGCTATGTGCTGGAGTAATTCCACTTATGAGGCTGCTGCTCTAAATATAGTGCACATTGAAATGCATATTGAGTTATTATTTTTGATATAGCAAACTTATATAGGATGTGATCGTTTGTGGCACAGTGCTGTGAGAAAACTCCCCATAGCATGTACTAGTGCAGGTTAAGGTGTTCATCCATGCGAGTGTACATAATGAAGGGAAGAGGAGGACCTGTGTGCAAGCATGGATACTTTGTATATAAAGCAAATTGAACATACACTGTGTTTTTGTGCATTTTATTTAAAGAAAACAAAGTACCTTGTGGATTTTTGATTCTCTCTCCCTTATTATAAAAGAGTAGTG
>NW_015175640.1:381-6832 GCF_001447785.1 Gekko japonicus | reverse complement strand
TCCTCTTCAATAGCAGTGCTGGCAGGTTTGAAGAAGTAAAAGACAAAATACCTCTTTGGAGGTGCCGTTGCACATTCAAAGCTTCTACCTCGTTAAGATCGATGTCAGAGTATTTCTATTGAAGGACAGAGGCAAGATGTTTCTTAACTTGAGAAAGGGTTAGCCAGCTGGGGACGAAGCTATATCTGCCCTTAATTGTTAGGGCAACTCTCCGAGGTTGGTAGAGTAGTTGAGAAGTATTTTTATTAAAGTCATTGCAGACACTGTTGTTATCTATTTGAGGATTGGTATACATCTGCTTATTACTTTGAAAATTTTGTTCACAGATGGCTCCTTCAGATGTTCTAGACTGAACACTAATAGTGCAAGAGGAAAGTTCTGTCACCGCAGCCTTAAGATGTTTAATTTGAGCTCTCAAATCCTGAATACTGTTAAAAAGGCAGTCCACAGTCCTTGCTATTAGAGGCAATAAGGAATCCTCAGAGGGTAGACCATTTCTCCTCGGGCTTGTAACACTCTCTGTTTGGGTGAATCCTTCCTCCCATCCACTTTAGGGTTGATATGGGCATTTGCCACCGCTTCTTCGGAGGTAATATCAAGAGCAGAGTAGCGGTTGGAAGTCTCCACAGTATATAGTAGGGAGCCAGTTTTATTTGGAGAGTTATCTGTATCCACAGGGCTTGCAAGGTTGCAGAAAAAATCATTGATTTTAAACTGCTTTGCAGCTGGCAAAGATACACTCTCCTCGCTACCTCTCCCACGTTTAATTGGCGGCATGCCCAGAAGTCATTAAAAGGGTGTTATCCCCAGCAATCTCCTAGGCTCAACTGGATTTTAAAAGAAAAAAAATTAAAAGCAGATAAAACAGGTAAATTTAAAAAATCCCAGTCACCGAGAGCCCCAGGGCCTCGAACCAAGAGAGCCCTAGCAGGCTCGCGGGGGGGGTGTTAGTACTATGTACAGTGACATGGTCCCCCTCCCGCATGGAGATCGATACGGGGTCAGCCTACTCTGCGGAGATAATGGAGTAGGCTGACCCCGTATCGATCTCCATGCAGCAGGGGGACCCCTCTATCATAACCGTGACATGCAGTTTATTTGGGTCGTCGGGGGGCAAGTTACAGACCTGGTTGTGCGAGAAGAGGGCCAATATGGAGAGAAGGTCGCTGGGCTGCTCCGGCGAGGTCTGATGCATTGTCGACTTCGGGCGGGGGCCCTTGGAGCGGCAGGCCCTAGTGATGTGCCCCAACTTGTTGCAGGACCGGCAGACCGCGCTGCGAAAACGGCACGATTTGTGGTCATGGCCTTCCTCGCAGCTGGCGCACGGAGCCGATATAGTCGCTGCCTTCCCCGGTTTGGAAGACCCATGCCACTGGTGGATATGTAGTATGTCGTCCTCGTCTGAGGCGTCGGACCCGATGGGTTGCGTTTGGTGGATTCCCTTGGCGCGGCGGTCTTGGCGAGCCTGTTCGAACACCGAGGCTTCCCAAATTACCTTCTCCAGGTCCAGGGCATCCTGGCTCATCAGTTTCCTCTGCAGCTTTGGCTCTCGGAGACCGACGAGGAACTGGTTCAGGAGGGTGTCGTCGAGGCTTGGGAAGGAGCACCGGGTCGCCCTGCTTCGCAGCGCCGCCAGGAAATCAGAGGTGGTCTCGCTGGGGCCCTGCACCCTTGCAAAAAAGCCCAACCGCTCCGCATTCCTCGTGGGTTTGGGCGCTAGATGGTCAGGGCCTTGACCAGGGAGGTGTACGATTCGTCCTTGGTCAGTTTGGGCGAAATCAAGTCCTTGAGTAGACGATGGGTCTGGATTCCGCAGTGGCGCAGCAGGTAGGCCTTCTTTATCTCGTCATCCACCACCTTGTGAATGGTGAAGTGGCTCTCGAGCGTGTCCAGCCAAGTGTCCCACAGCGAGGGCTGGGCGAGATCGAAAGCGGGGAGGCTCTCGGGTGCAGTCGCCATTGTTCAGTGTCCACGTGGTGGGGTTTGGGCCTGAGCGATGCTGGAGTCGCTGCCGCTCTCGGGGTCAGTGGCCGTTCCCGGAGCCGGGGTCGGAGCAGTGAGCTGTGGGCGGAGAATCCAAGGTGCGAAGCGGAGCGGCTTGTGGTGGTCTCGGTACCAGGCTCGATGCTCGATGGGCATCCGGTTGGAGCGGGCGGCGCTGCTCTCGGGGTCAGCGGCTCGATGCTCGAAGCTTTGGGAGCGATGCGGGGAGCATGCTACTCGAAGAAGCCCGAGGCTGGATGCGAAGGCAACTTCGGCGGGGTGGCTCACGGCGATGTCCCATCCTCGTCGCCAGTGAAAAGTATGCATACGGAGAGTGATTTCAGCTAAGCATACCTTTATTTAGTCAGGAACAAAGACACCTTAACTGACTCGCAGGCCGGCTTATATTCCCTCAGAGAAACCCACCACCAAACACTCCCCCACTCCCGATAGGCTATTTACAATGCCCAAGAGACCTATTGGCCTCTTGGCCTGGGACCTAGCCCTTTCATTGGGCCTGGCTAGGATCCTACTGGCCCATTGTCTTTTGGCATGAAGCTAGTGGTGTTTGTGCCTGGGCAAGTCCAGGCATGCCCGGCCCTGACAGGGCCTGATACACTACACAATCCAAGCATAATAAGCAAGATAAGATTGCCAAACTAGGGCAGGCCTGGTACAACTGCCCCAAGGCAGAGGCAAGATCTGAAGGGTGAAAAAGGGTGGGTGAAGGGAACTGTGCTTCTGGAGAAGACTGTGAGGACTTTGCTGCATCTTAGTGAGTCTGTTCTGATGATATCCCTCTGCCCCTCTCCCTGAGGGGGGCTGTAGTGTTCCATTTCCCCAAGTCCTGAGAATTTCTTGGGGTAATGCTTACCTGGGTTGGTTCCCTTTATACACCCATGTGCGCGTATGTGCACTCATGCGCATATAGGCAAAAACTCAAAAACACCACCGGAGCGGCAGAAACAGATTTGCAGGTTCAGATGACCCTTCCGGGGTCCTTTCACTGCAGGAGAGTTCAGATATTGGGAAACCCGGAGGGAACCTCAAACAACCCGTTAATACTGGACTTTCCCCCTTATCTGTTTATTCCTCTTCCATTGCAGAACAGCACGGGCTGCTGACGACTGCACCATGGGAAGCAGATGTTCTCATCTGGAGGGGCTCATTTATTCCACTCAGGTGATGCTACTATAGTACCATAAACTGCTCGTGTGACTGCAGCCTATGTCTGAGCTGTTAAAAGTCAAATAGTCACACATAGGTATATTAATATGTGTCTACTAATATGTGTCTAGTTTGTATTAGGCTGTGATAAATATGGTAAATGTCAATAAGCAGGGGTCATTTCCTGCGGGAGCGCAGAGGAGCGGAGCTCCGGCAGTAAGGAGCCCAGGGCATGGGCACATGCAACAAGGCCCCATACATACTTCCATCATTATGCCATCCTGTTATGTGTTTCCTCGCCTCTACCAGCAGCATTCATTAATATGGAACAGAAGTAAATAAACACATAAAGTGAAGATACCATGAAATCATAGGCTGGAGGCGCTAATTAAATCAAAGTCAAGTTAAAGTAATTTTATTCCAGTTCCATTGTGGAACAGCACGGGCTGCTGACAACTGTGCCATGGGAGGCAGATGTTCTCATCTGGAGGGGCTCATTTATTCCACTCAAGGGATGCTACTATAGCACCATAAACTGCTCATGTGACTGCAGCCTATGTCTGAGCTGTTAAAAGTCAAATAGTCACACATAGGTATATTAATATGTGTCTACTAATATGTGTCTAGTTTGTATTAGGCTGTGATAAATAAGGTAAATGTCAATAAATAAATAAATAAATAAAAAGTAAATTAAAAAATAAGTGAATTAGAAAAGCATGTGGTTATTCTCTCTAGAGCCCCTAATGCATTTGTGATCTTTGTTTCCAGTTCCTCTTGAAACGTTCCTTTTGCAGTGTTCATGAAAAGAGAAAAAATTTCCTACATTACAAGCTGAGGGTATTCAATCCCAGTCCAAATAGGCTGATTGCATTAACGCTTCTGTGCTCAATCACATGCCAACTTTGATCTTTATCATTAGATGTTCTTTTGAGTTCAGATGAGGCCGAAGTAAAATGATGTAGCATTTGGGCATAAAGATGCAGCCCAGCAAGCCAGAACCGGAGGCCAAGATGGAGAAGACCTGCACGGCTACCATATATTTCCCTTTTGTGCTCAGGTAAGTGGGCACAAAGGACACCCAAACACTACAAAAAACCAGCATGCTGAAGGTGATCAACTTGACTTCATTGAAGGCCCCAGGAAGATTCCTGGCCAGGAAAGCTACCACAAAGCAGACGGCAGCCAGGAAGCCCAGGTAGCCAAGGGCAGCATAAAACATGGCGACAGACCCTTCGTTGCATTGCAGTGTGATCTGTGTGGGCAGGGAGCGCATGTCAGAGCCCGGGAAAGAGGGAGCAGTTCCCTGCCAGACGGAGCAGATGACCACCTGAACAAGGGTGCAGGAAAAAACTATTGCGTTTCCCAAAGTCTTTCCCAGACATTTCCTCGTTTTGTTCCCGGGCTTTGTGGCCATGAAGGCCAGCACCACAGTGATCGTTTTGGCCAACACAGAAGAGACAGCGGCGGAGAAGAGGATGCTGAAGGCCGTTTGGCGGAGAAGGCAGGTCACCCTTCCCGGCCGACCAATGAATAACAAGCAGGATAGAAAGGAAAGGAGGAGGGAGACGAGGAGAATGTAGCTGAGGTCCCGGTTGTTGGCTTTGACCACGGGAGTTCTGAGGTGTTTAATGAAGATTCCTAACACAAAGCTGTTGGTTAGGCACAACACGAGGGCAAACAAAGCGAGGCTGATCCCCAGAGGTTCTTCAGGGGACAGGAAGATTTTAATTTTGGGGATGCATTGGTTCCTGGCCTCATTTGGATGTTGCTCTTCCGGGCACCGAGTGCAGTGGTCTGCATCTGAAAAGAACAAGAGTGGGTGATTCTGCATCTAGCATTTGCGCCACATTTTCTCAACTGGGAGGGAAAAGCGCAGCTCGAAACCACATCCAAATACCCTGAGGCAACGCCATACTGACTGCAGAGTCATCCCGAACAGCCATAAAACGGCCATAAATCTATGCAGAAGGTACCATTAAATCCGACAATCAAAGAACTCGAAAGTGGCATGGAGTGTGGACGCTGCCATAAAACCGGATGATTAAAGGAAGCGAAACCAGCGTGCAATGCAGAGGGGAATTTCTGTTCCAACTTGGGTTTCGTAAAACAGCAGAGGGAAAAGCCAATGCGGAATCAGCCACTGACTTAACAATCATGTCTCTAACATCTGTTGTGTGCCCATAATTTGCTTTGCATTCTATAAAGGATACATTTCTTGAAGAGATCCCTTATATGTCTCAAGAGCCAGAGGGGAAAAGGGATGGGGAAGAAGTCAGGAATGGGGTACAGCAAAAGTTCAGTGACTAAGGACACACTGCACATGCAGAAAACCCCACGTTCAATGCGTTTACCATGTCACTGGCTGGGAAAGCTCACCTTCTGAGATGGATGGTCGTCACTGAAGGTGCCATCCAGTGGCAGCCAACTGATGGGAACCCCGTAGGGTTTTGAAGGCAAGAGAGGTTCAGAAGGGCTTTGCCATTGCCTGGCTCTGTGTAGCGACCCTGGACTTCCTTGGGGGTCTCCCACCCAAGTCCAGACTAGGGCTGACCCTTCTTAGGTGCCAAGATCTGATGAGATCGGGCTAGCCTGGGCCATCCAGGTCAGGGACCTGAGATGGGGTTCAAATACCATTGGAGTAAGCACGCTACTTGCTACCTTGAAACAGAACATCAGATAAATTGAAGCCGACGTTGTTTAGAACAAGAGGAATGACTTCATTTGTCTAATAAATGCAAATTCAAGATTTTCAGGGTGAACGAATGAATGCAAACCAGGCATTTCTTCTGTAGGGAAGTCCTTCCCAAACTTTCTCGCTCTAGCATACCCTTTTCATGTCAACCAACCTGACAAGCCCGGCGATGTCACATCGAGGTCAAGGGTCAGCTCCTCCAATCCTGTGAGGTCACTTCCACCACAATTCAAATTGTACATTTAAATGTATTTATTAAAATATTTATACCCTACTGTTCCTCGTGGTTCATGGTGGCTTCATAGCACCCAAACAAACAGATATCAAAATTGTCTTCAGGTTTTCCGTAGAACAATCCTTCAACCCATATGAAGACAGCAGCCAATAGCAGACCCATCCCTCTATCAACAGCCAACTGCCCTCTAGTTTTTAGTGGTTTTACAGGCGACTACAATCAGGTTCGCCTAGGCTCTATTGTATACCATCGGCTAAGTGGAAGTCTTAGGCCCCAGTCACATGGGAGGTTTTGGCCCGGAAGAGGGACGGATCGGGGGCGCAGCAAACGGGCGCGATCAAACCGCAACACCTGGGAAGCAGCACACACCTGTC
>NW_015175640.1:0-337 GCF_001447785.1 Gekko japonicus | reverse complement strand
GTGCCGGGGAGCAACTGCACGGCGGCTCACGGGATCTGTCTGATCCCGCCGCCACGTGTTTCTTTTGGTGCGGCTTTAAAAAGCCGCACTTTGGCCGCATCAATTTCCCCCGGTGTGGCAGGGGCCTTAGAGTATCTACTCTCTTTAGCCACTATAGAGCTTCCATTGTTTCTGGACTATATAATTTCCTCAGGGGAACTGATGGGAGAACTCCATCAGTGTAGTGGTTAAGAGTGGCTCTAATTTGGAGAAAAGAGTTTGATTCCCCTCTCCTCCACATGAAGCAAGCTAGGTGACCTTGGGTCATTCACAGGCTGCGGTCACACACGCTAAATAA
>NW_015175639.1:5246-6949 GCF_001447785.1 Gekko japonicus | reverse complement strand
GCCTGGAGTGTGGAAAAAGTTTCCGTCACCGCGGACAACTTGCTCGCCATCAAAGAATTCACACAGGGGAAAAACCATATAAATGCCTGGGGTGTGGGAAAAGCTTCAGTCGGAGTGACAGCTTTACTTCCCATCAAAGAATTCACACACAGGAGGAACGATATAAGTATTTGGAATGTGAAAAAAGTTTCTGTCAGAGTGACATCCTTACTTCCTATCAAAGCATTTACACATGGGTGAAACCATATAAATGCCTGGAGTGTGGAAAAAGCTTCAGTCAGAGTTCAAATCTTCGTTGCCATCAGAAAATGCACACTGGGGAGAAACCATATAAATGTCTGGAGTGTGGAGAAAGCTTCAGTCAGAGTTCACATCTTAATGTCCATCAGAAAGTTCACAGAGGGAAGAAAAAATTCAAATGCCTGGAGCTTGGAAAGAGCTTCAACAAGAGTTCAAATCTTCGTCGTCATGAGAAAATTCACACGGGAGAAACCATATAAATACCTAGAATGTGGGGAAGGCTTCAGTCTGAGTTCAGAACTTCTCATCAAAGAATTCACACAGGAGAGAAACCATATAAATGCCCGGAATGTGGAAAAACCTTCAGGCATAGTGGAAGCTTTAATTCCCAGCAAAGAATTCACACAGGTGAGAAACCATATAAATGTATGAACTGTGGAAAAAGTTTTTGTCAGAGAACTGCCCTTACTGTTCATGAAAGAATTCACACGGGAAAGAAACCATATAAATGCTTCGAGTGTGGAAGAAGCGTCAGTAAGAGTGGAAATCTTACTTCACATCAAAGAACTCACATTGGGAAGAGAAACATATAAATGCTGGGAGTGTGTTTAGACATTGCATCAAAGCAAATCGGATCAGAAAATTAGAAAGCAAGGCAATGAAACAGTATAATACATACAATACATAATGCAGCAAAAGCTCTCTAAAATACTCAGAGATTGTGTAAAACTGAGTAAAACGTTCTCCAACCCTGTTTCCCTTGTAAAAATGTCCTCTAGCACCATTCAAGTTTAAACATCCTGTGGAATGATAAAATTGTGGGGGTCTACCTGACCTCATCAAGCAGGCCATTCCACCGTCTGGGTGCCATAAGAGAGAATGCTTCTGTTTTGGGCTGCTGCTGATCTCACTGATACGAGCAAAGATGTTGCAGTGTAAGGCTGCCCTGTAGAGATATGAGACTTAGGCCCAGAATGACTTTGTGAGTAATAACTAGGCACTTGAATTGAACTTTAAAACTAACAAGTAGCCAGTGACGTGACTGTGAAATAGCTGCCTCACCTCACCGGCTCCGGCTGGGAGGGCGGGGTAGAAATTTGAAAAATAGATAGATAAATAAATAAATAGGGTTGAGGCATTCTGTACCAGTTGGAGTTTCTGGCTTCAAGAGAAGACCCTTACAGAACGTATCACAGTAGTCTAGCTGGCAGGTTATTATGGAATGGATCCACAGATCCAGGTCAATGTGACAAGCACTTGTCTGTGCATAAAAAAAGGATAAGCTGAGTCAGATTTTACCCAGGGTTCTCTGCCAGGGTTCTTTCACAGGCTGGTGATGTTCCTGGCTGCGAGGTGCAGGGTGGGGGGGAGTGCGATTCTCTCCCCTCCTGCTAAGAGCCCCTGGTCCCCAGATTGTGAGCAAGAGGAGAAGAAGAGTTGGATTTATACCCCGCCCTTCACTC
>NW_015175639.1:3519-5232 GCF_001447785.1 Gekko japonicus | reverse complement strand
CCCTTCCTCTCCCTACAACAGACACCCTGTGAGGTAGGTGGGGCTGAGAGAGCTCTGAGAGTACTGTTGAGAGAACAGCTCTGAGAGAACTGTGACTGACCCAAGGTCACCCAGCTGGCTTCATGTGGAGGAGCGGGGAATCAAACCCGGTTTTCCAGATTAGCGTCTGCTACTCTTAACCACTACACCAATTGGCTCATGCCTCTGGCCAAATTCTGGACTAAAAACAAAGATGGCCTGGGAGAGGGAGGGGAATCAGTGCCAGACTGTCAGCCTCCAGCCTAAAACCCACTTGACTGAGAGACAGCAGGCATGTAGGGGGAAACGGCAACAGAAACTTGGAAAAGGCGAAGAAATGCTGCTGTTCTGGACAAGATGGGCCTTTTGTGTGGCAAAGTCTTTCTTCCACATCAGCTTCTCAAAATGGCTGAGAAGTGTGTCTGGACAAGTCCTAACTGAATAAACTGGGGTAAAAGGGAAAACAGAAGTGGGTAAGAATTGTCTCCATGTGTCTGTTGGCAGCCACTGGGGAGCCGACGACTTCCTCCGATCCAGGAAGAGGTCAAAGGGATGTTGCATGAGGTCAGTTGGGCTTGGGGTTGCCAAGTCTGTGCTGGGAAGTTCTGGAAATTTGGGAGTTGAGGGACATCAGTGGTGTCAAATGCCCTCCAAAGTAGCCCTTTTCTCCAGGGGAACATCTCAGTCGTCTGGAGAGCAGTTGTAATTCCAGATCTCCGGACCCCACTAGGAAGTTAGCAGCTCTAGTTGCGGTCCCTCTTTCACACTCTTAGTCTTCCCTGGTATTGCTAGACAGGATCCTTGGTCCTTTCCTCAGATGTATGAAACTTAGACGGGTTAGTGGGGCGATTGAGGGGAGGGGGGTGTACTCTTTGAGAGAGAGAGAACTCTTCTAAGGTACCCATTTGCTCTTTGGACTTCTTAGTTGATTTACAGTGTCCTTTAGTCTCAATTGTATTTGCTGTGAGCCGTGGGAGCTCCATTATATTCACTATTTTTGATGCTTTGTCTACTCTAAACGGTTCTGCCTACTCCCCCCTCCCCCCATTTTAACCTGAGCCATCGTGGTATTAGCTGTATTCCGAGGAGAACTGAGTGTTGTGCTTCAATAAACTGTATCATTTCAGTGACATTACAAGAGTCTGAATCCATCACTGTTTCAGTGGCTGAGTGGGGCAAAACTGGACCAGGGTTTAGAGACATCAGGCCCCTGGCATTATGTGCTCTGACTGGCTGTGGCTCTTCAGGAAAGACTTTCCTAACCCTAAGAGAGGCCTTTCCTGACACCTTGTACCACAGGACCTTGGAGGTCCCAGAGACTCACTCTGGAATGTTTTGTATACGAAGCCGACGCTTAACCAGTGAGCCACGGCTCCCCATCTCAAGTGTTTCGGGTCATTCGGCAAACTTCCCCACCCATTCAGTACAAAGAAAAATAAGAATTCAAGAATAAACTACATTTACTAAGTGTTCAAAATGAACAGCATGAAGATATTTTTTTTGATTTTAATTTTGTTTAATTATCTTAATTGATTCTAACACCAGTATGTTGTATAGGGTCCAGTAGGTGATATTGAAAAGTCGTAACTGTTTTTAGCAGTTCACAGCGATTCCAGTCTGTACTGTGGACACTTGCAAAGAAACTAGTTTTGGGGCAGCTATTAAAAACAACACCTTTCTTCCTTAATTCTGGAT
>NW_015175639.1:0-1693 GCF_001447785.1 Gekko japonicus | reverse complement strand
CTCCAAAAATTGAAACATAATATCTATTTAGACTGAGCCGATCCCACTGCCCATGCCTACCAGAGAAGTTATGTGTCTATGTGTGTATGTGTATGCATACACATATACACACACACACACATATCCCCATTAAAATAGGCCTAATATAGCCTGTTCCTTTGCAGTGGGATATCACATTAGTGTGTCATCCGAGCCCCACAACGAAGAGAAAGGGGGGGGGGTGTCAGCGGTGGGGGGGTGGAGGGATCCCCCCCTCTTGCAGTTCTCGGCTTTGCATCGGAGAGAGCGACGATGTCCCTGCAAGGGCTTGTGGTGTAGAATTCAAACCCGCCACCTAGAGAGGCACGTGGAGGGGGGGAGCCCTTTCCCGACTCTGGAGTCTCCCCGGGTGGCGGCTGGAAGGGCTAGGGGGGGAGGATACGTGGGAGGGGCTGCAAGGGAAGGCCCAAAAGTGGCTGGCGGGAATCCCCCCTTCCCCCACCCCCAGAAATAAAGGCGAGCTGAGTATGGCTGCGTGCCGTCACCCGGAAGTGACGTAGGCAACTCAGGGGGCAATGCTTTGGTTTTTGGACAAAACTCTATGGAAGAAGCTAATTGCCCACAAACCAGAGCGTCGCCGCCAATGTTTTTCGCGTCACTTCCGGGTTCCATAGGGACCTCGCATTTATCTCGGACTCCCCCCCCCCCCCCCAAATTAAGTCCCGGTAGGTGCTTCCTCGCACTGTAAAGGGTTTCTGAATGGTTTTACTCTCATTTATGTTTTATGTACTATTGTCATTACGTGCTGCATGTCGGTAAGCCGCCCTGGCTGGGAGGGCGGGGTAAAAATTCAAATAACAACCATAATAACAATCATACTAAGTGCACCCCCACCCCCCGGGGAGATTTGGTGTGGGGGGGAGCCGGGGGGGGGGAGAAGGAAGTAGCAGAGGCAGGAGGGGGGAAGTGGGGGGTGCCGAGGGAGGTGTTTTGGAAGGTGCAGCGATGCAGGAGGAGGAGTGCGGAAGGAAAAGCCGAGGGGGGGGGACTCAGTGCGGCACACAGACTGTGGCACTTGAAGAAGAAGAGGAGGAGGAGGAGGAGACTGGACTTTGTACCCCACCCTTCACACACTACATACTCCACTTCCAATCCCCTCCCCAACTGGATTTTGCCAGTTCACACAGTAAAATCCAGTTGGAAAGTGCACCAAAAGTGGGTTATTTATTGTGTGTGGCCGTAGCCTGTGAGTGACCCAAAATCACCCAGCTGGCTGCATGTGGAGGAGCGGGGAATCAAACCCAGTTCTCCAGATCCCTCTTCAGCTAGAAGGCCCTGCTGTGTTGTTCTGTTTTTCTTTTGAAAGGAATGCAGGTGTGTTACCCTTTTTCCACAAGGTTTCTTTTCCTTGAGTTCCATTCTTTCAGGAAGCGGGTTTTCCTCCCTGCTTCCCCACACCACAGTGGTGCATTTAGGCACCTTCCAAGATTTCCCTGGTTTTTCTCCACTCTTTCCTAAACTTGTTTTCCTGTGAAGTCTTGGGAAGTACAGCAGTAAAGACTGGATAGCAGCCATGTGGGTGGGAAAGTCCAGGTTTCCCCTGGGGCAGTCCGCACGACTGCAGTTTCCCTTGCCCCACCCCACATTACCTTGCCGTGGGTGCGTGTGTTATATATCAGCAAATCAGAAGTCAGTGTATCAGCCTCTCTGAATT
>NW_015175638.1:5236-7089 GCF_001447785.1 Gekko japonicus | reverse complement strand
CTTAACCACTTTAGCCACCGCAGCTCCATTGAGCGCTCATACACAATGTTAAATAAAAACGAGGTGCCGAGCTGGTGTCAGCATGTGCTGAGGTGGGGAAGCGGCCAAGACGTAGGTCTTCTGGTGGGGCCCATGGCTGCTGCCTCCCACCCACTGGTCTTCTCTGCTTCCCCTCTGCTTGTTGTGAGCCCTCCTACCACCCACACAGCCAGAGGCATGCCCTGCCCAGCAGAGTCAGGGAAGGGTATGAGAGCACTGGGCAAACTGGAAAATGAGCAAATGGGTGGGGGGAGGATGGATGGCTTGTCAGTCGGGGAGGAGGAGAACATAGGCAGGAAGGCAGAGTGTGATGAGCAGGGGGGCACAATGGCCAGCACATAAGGGGGGGATTGTCAGACTTTTGGGTAAATCAGTTCCCAACAACATTCACTCTGAAGAATGACGAGTTTATTGAGACATTGATAGGATCCAGCCTGTACACTGGCTGTGTTAGAACTAAGGTTAAATGCGCAAATGCAATAGATATACAAGGTTCAAACAGGGGCCCTAAAAGGTCAGGAACAATCACCTCTTAGTATTCCACCCGCCAAAAGCAACGGCCAGCACCCCCCTCACTATGCCATCCCCCTGATATGCAAAATGAAGCCGAGTAGTGAAAGCTGAGACCCAGGGACACCTGAGTTCGCAGAGGTGATAAGAGGCATGCGACCTCAAAGCAAAGGCTAGCAGTCTACCGAAAAATGAAAGCATTTCAGTTCACACTCCCCCACACCCCCTCCCTGGTTGCTATGGCGAATGAGCTGTAAAATGCACAGCGAGTTTGACAGGGACCCCCAGGCACTCTCTGCCCAGGGCCCACTGAAACCTGGAACTGGCCCTGGCTAGATGTAAACTTCTCAAAAGATAGCTGCTCTAGCTCAGAGTCTGGGTAACACTTTACATGCATACGCTATCTTTTCCCACTGCTGTAGTGCCGGGACATGTTGTTCTTGAGGGGATCTCAGTTTCACACATCTCACCATGATGTTCCTTGTTTAGGGTGGCCAGCGGAGATTCCCCCACATTGGGGGCTCTGATCTGCCGCTGGCCAGATGGCTGGCGGGGGAAGCCCCATCCTGAAACAGGGACATCAATGGGCAGCATCACATTGGGGACATCGGGGTAGATGCTCTAGTTTTTGGGCAAACTCTATTGTTTTTGTTTTTTTTTGGTCAAGAAACTTTTATTTTCTTAATACATTTCACATATTCTCCCGCAATGCGTTTCCCCTGTGTGTTCCAAAAGTCTTGTATATTTTATGATAACAATCTTAGTCCTAATATTGATCTAAACAAAGTAAATTTCTCTTTACGTCCCAGTTTTTTTCTAGATAAATCTTGAAGTCAACCCATTCCTCGAAGAATTCTTGGTCTTCCTTGTTGTTTAGTTTTTTTGTTATTTTATCCATTTCTGCCATGAACAGAGCCTTTTGTATCCAATCTTCTATTTATGGTATTTTCTCTTGTTTCCAGCATTGTGCATAAACCATTCTTGCAGTTGTTATTAAATACCAGAATAAAGTCTTTTTCTTCACGTTTAGTTCTTCCATTTTGAGTCCTAAAAGAAGAATCTCAGGTGCTTTTTTTAAAGGAAAATTTCAATATTTTTTGCATTTCGCCGTGGACTTTTGTCCAAAAGTCCACCGCTTTGTCACATGTCCACCACATATGGTAAAATGAGCCCTCATGCTTCTTACATTTCCAACATTTACTAGACATATTCTGGTTCATATTTGCTATTTTCTTAGGCGTCATGTACCATCTATACATCGTTTTATAACAATTATCTCTTACATTGGTACACGTCAATATCTT
>NW_015175638.1:0-2588 GCF_001447785.1 Gekko japonicus | reverse complement strand
ATAATGGCTGGCCCCCTGAGCAAAAATGTGCCCCCCCCCAGCAAAAAGTTGCTAGCTACAGGGCTGCTAGCAATCCAAAACAGTCCAGTGGAGCCTGAGCGGTGGGTGTTGCCTTCTGACACACTTCTGGTGATGTCAGGGGGTGTGGCATATGCAAATGAGTTATGCAAATGAGTTATGCTAATGAGCTCCCATACCTCTTTGACACCCTGTGAGGTAGGTGGGGCTGAGAGAGCTCTTTTGAGGACTGCTCTTGAGAGAACAGCTCTAAGAGAACTTATGACTGACCCAAGGTCACACCAGCAGCTGCATGTGGAGGAGTGGGGAATCAAACCCAGTTCTCCCAGATTAGAGTCCATACTCTTAACCACTACACCAAACTGTAAGGCTTAAGCCCTAAGAAGTGGTGGTGACAGTGGCAAAGAAAGGTTACTTCTCTACTATTATAGTATCAGCTGCTTCATGTTCATCCTAGGCCCCGGTCACACGGGAGGTTTTGGGCAGGAAGAGGGACGGATTGGGGGCGCAGCAAACGGGCGCGAGCACACCGCAACATCTGGGAACTGGTGTGCACCCGTCCCCGATCCGTCCCTTCCGGCCTAAAACCCGCTGCAAAAAACCCCCAAGTAAAAGGTAGCACCAACCTGGAACGGCGCAGCAAGTGCGGCCGTGAGATCGCTGGCGCGCCTGTCTGCAAGAGCAATCCAGGCTCCCGGTCGAACTGCGCACAAGCATACATGCGCATGTGTGCGTGAGCGCAGTTCGGCTGCCTCGCTCTCCCTGCAGTGGCTTCCCCCCAGCATCTGATCGTGCCGGGGAGCAACTGTGAATTTTTGCTCACAAGACTCCACAGCTTAGAGGGAACATTGCTTGCAACCCTGCCTATCTTAGATGGACAGCTAGAATTCCTCCTCTAACTTCCCACTCTCAGTATGGTGTTCTTCTGTACCAAGAGACTTCTGTTTTTTTTTCTCAAGCTGCAAGCAAGTGATGTGAGCTTTATGCCCCGCGCCTCCCCCTCCCCTTGTAGCGCAAATCAGCTTTTTTCACCTAGGCTATGTGGAATGAAAGCATGTTTACAGCACGTCTCTCTTTTCATCAGCAAAGGGGTGGGATGGGCATACGATTCAAGACATTACATGACAGATGTCAAAGAAATGGATATGTTGGGAGACATTTTGAATGATTTGCTCGCGTCAGTTGGGAAGAAGTCAGGCTGACAGCGTTCCCTCCTGTAAATCAGCCACGGGAAATTGGGACCAAGCAAGGCCCCGAGGAACTATCCAGACCAGCATTCTTGTTACCGTCTCATTTCACTTTGATCTTTTCGACTAGCATGAAGCTGAAGCTACTCGGGTCTTTATTTTGGTGAACCTTATAGGCCGTGCACTTTTGGACAGTTTTTTGCACTCTTTGCAAAAAAACAACCCTTGATTACCTTTGATTGCCCTCCCTCCACACTTCCTTCACTTGCCCTCACTCAACAATTTCCTCACATAGCCAAGTACAAGTGTGGGTATACCCTCCCACTTTCTGCATGTTCCCTGTGTTGTGGATCAGCCTGAGCTGACCAGTCCAGTTGAGGCAGAAAGTGACAAAGGGGCAGCAGAAACCGGCCCCAGCTCACAACCAGTCTATGACAGCTGGTCCCCTGAAGCCGAGGGACTGTCAGGAACTGCTGGCTGAGGGCAGTGCATCAGCTACCCTGATTCAGGACTCAGGACCAGACAGCGTCCCACGGGCCGCCCTGCCTCCACTGTCCCTGGAGCTGCTGGAATGCCAGTGGAGACGGGCGAGACACAAACTGCTCGGGAGGAGATAACGCTTGCATCTAGTAGTGGCCCCAACGCAACTGGAGCCAACAAGCTCCACACACTGGCCTAACATGGCCCAGCGCACTGGCCTAACATGGCCCAAGCATAAATGAGGAAGCAGAAGATGGGCCAGGCATGGAAGCAATGACTTGCTTTACTCCACACCCTGTGTCCACTGCATCTGACCCTACCTTCTTACCTGGAAATCGCTGAACTGGACTTTGCCCTGCCACTTGTCACTACAATTCTTGAATCTGTTCTGAACTTGCTCGCAAATGATTTTCAGACCGCTAGACTCTGCATTT
This sequence comes from Gekko japonicus, assembly GCF_001447785.1. NCBI lineage: Eukaryota > Metazoa > Chordata > Lepidosauria > Squamata > Gekkonidae > Gekko > Gekko japonicus. The sequence goes on along the minus strand of NW_015175638.1, from coordinate 469 downwards.
GGACTGCCCATTAGACTTGGGGTGATTTCCCACAAGCGCTGCTCCACGCTCACTCTTCTCTTTGCCCCGATGGTACATGTCAATTTCACACAAACTGCTGCGTGGCCACATTTAGCCCCGCAGCTTTGCGTGATTTTCCCCGCGTCTATTCAGTCGCACAAAGCTGCAGGGCAAAATGTGGCCGCGCAGCAGCTTGTGTGAAATTGACACGTGCCATCGGGGCAAAAGAGAGGCGTAAGCGCGGAGCAGCACCTGTGGGAAATCACCCTTGCTCTTCGTCAGCTCTTGGACATTGTGCTTGACCCTCGGACTAGACTTTATGTTCTTCAAATCAGTGCTTTGCTTTTTGTAGCTCCAGCTCCAACGACGGGCCACACACTGTTCCCAGCCTGCGCCCTGACACTCTGATTGGGTGAGCACATCCTCCTCTATCACATCCTCCTCTATCAAAAGATAGAGGAGGATTATA
>NW_015175637.1:6962-7293 GCF_001447785.1 Gekko japonicus | reverse complement strand
GTGAGTTCTCTGATGCTGTTGAAGAGTGCAACTCTGCGTGAATGTCTTTCCACACTCTGCACATTCAAAACGTTTCTCCCCTGTGTGGATTCTCTGATGCTTTAGCTGATGGTCACTCTCCCTGAATCTCTTTCCACACTCTGAGCATTCAAAAGGTGTCTCCACTGTGTGGGTTCTCTGATGACTTCTCAGGTTGCTAGTCACATTGAATCTCTTTCCACACTCTGAGCATTCAAAAGGTTTCTCCCCTGTGTGGGTTCGCTGATGACTTCTCAGGTTGCTACTCACACTGAATCTCTTTCCACGCTCTGTGCATTCAAAAGGTCTCTCC
>NW_015175637.1:5999-6754 GCF_001447785.1 Gekko japonicus | reverse complement strand
TGATGATTCTTGTAATGGGAAGAAAAGAAATTAAAGAGTAGATATTCTTCTGGAGGGACGGAACTGTGGTCAAGACCAAAGCCCACAATCCTAACCAGTATAAGGGGAATGGATCTGTGAGGCAAAGCCTCCTAGTTCCCCAAAGGGGTTAACGTGATTATTAAGCGTCCCGGTCCGACTCACAGGTGTTTGTGACTTGCGTCTCCCTGCAGCTAACATCCTTACCTTTTGGAAGGCCAGGCTCCAGACTGTAGTCATTGGTTAAGTGCACAGACTCTAATCTGGAAGAGCTGGGTTTGATTCCCCACTCCTCCACTTGCAGCTGCTGGATGACCTTGGGCAAGTCATAGTTCTGTCAGAGCTGTTCTCTCAAGGACAGTTCTCTCAGAGCTCTCTCAGCCCCACCTACCTCACAGGGTGTCTGTTGCGGGGAGGGGAAGGGAAAGGAGTTCTGTCAGAGCTGTTCTCTCAAGGACAGTTCTCTCAGAGCTCTCTCAGCCCCACCTACCTCACAGGGTGTCTGTTGCGGGGAGGGGAAGGGAAAGGAGTTTGCAAGTGAAGGGCAAGGTATAAATCCAATCTCTTCTCTTCTTAATTGCAAGAACCTGTATCCAATAGTGGAACAAGGAGGGGGAAATTAGGAGGCTGCTGACAGCCTCTGGAAAATTCCAGCTAGCAGGATACTTGATTGGGTCGTTAGGACCACCTGATCCTAGAGGGGAAGGAAGTATGACATTGGCAGAGAACACGTGGAC
>NW_015175637.1:5679-5857 GCF_001447785.1 Gekko japonicus | reverse complement strand
ATGAGAGGGAGGGCAGGACAGGTTGCCTCAGTGCTTAGTTCTCCTGGCCCTTTCCGACACGCCCAGGGAAATGCCGATGGCCACTTTGGGGTCAGGAAGCAATTTCCTCCAGGCCAATTTGGCCAAGGATCCTGGAGGGTTTTTGGGTCATCTTCTGGGCATGGACCAGGGTTCACTG
>NW_015175637.1:0-3425 GCF_001447785.1 Gekko japonicus | reverse complement strand
CCGGCTTAACAAGGTCTCATTTATGTCAGATCCGGCCCCCATAACAAATGAGTTTGACACCCCGATGTAGACTTTTCTGAAAAGTTCACATCTCTAAAAACAGGACCCCGTGTAACTGAAATACTCTTGCCATGTTTTGCAACTGAAATACTCTTGCCATGTTTTGCAACTTAAGCAATGGATTCTGTGAGGTTTACTTTGATATCAGGAAAAAACAATCCTCCAGGGAAATCCCTAGCAATCAGTTTGTGCAAGTTTCAACGTATCCCCAAACACATGTGAGCAATCAAGCTCTGGTGTACCTTTGTCTGCATAGGACTTCTGCTTAAATGGTACAATTCTTTCCTCCAGGGAAATCCCTAGCAATCAGTTTGTGCAAGTTACAACTGATCCCTAAACACATGCAAGCAATCAAACTCTGGTGTACCTTTCTCTGCATAGTACTGCTGCTTAAATGGTACAATTCTGTTCTGCAATGACAAAGACCAACAGAACCGGAAAATGGTGTCTGCTCTTTGTCCCAAATTTTGCAGACTGCAAAAGATAAATCCCTTTGTCTGTGTGAACAACTGCCTCCACTTACCCAAGATTTTCAAGTGTTCCTGCAAAACTTCCTCTCAACCCACTTCTGCTCCACAAAAATGTGTTTTGAAAGATGCTTCTAAACAAGAAGGTTCACGACAGGGAGCCTGCTTTAATAGTCTGCCTGAAGCACATCTGTTTCTCTCTAATGGTGGTGAAAACTCTGCAAATGCATTGCAGGATCTTACATAACTGTGAACCTTGTCATTACCAAATGCTGAAAGCGTCTTTAATTTCCCGATGAGTGACCAGAGAGTTTTGAGAAAAAGTTTTTAAAAGCCTAAGTTTTTAAAACTGCAAACATAACCAATTACAGAGAGAGAAGGAGCTCTGCAAACTGCAGACTGCTACAACCGATGTCAATTTAGTACATATATTAGTTTTTGCCATTTGAGAAGTAAAAGAAGAAGAAGAGAAGAGATTGGATTTATACCCCATGGCCCTTCACTACCCAAAGGTGTCTCAGGCGGCTTACAAACTCCTTTCCCTCCCCCTCCCCACAACAGACACCCCCTGTGAGGTGGGTGGGGCTGAGAGAGCTCTTGACAGAAAGTGCTCTTTTTCAAGGACAGCTCTGACAGAACTATGGCTTGCCCAACGTCACCCAGCCAGGTACAAGTGGAGGAGTGTAACAAGCAGACTCCTATACAACTTATCTGCTTCCAGCATATACTGAGAGTTTGCTGGATTTCATTGGCGATAGTGGAAATAGGTTTCTTCGCTTGACTGATCTTTTGCTTTCTTCATATTCCATGTCACCCAGCCAGGTACAAGTGGAGGAGTGTAACAAGCAGACTCCTATACAACTTATCTGCTTCCAGCATATACTGAGAGTTTGCTGGATTTCATTGGCGATAGTGGAAATAGGTTTCTTCGCTTGACTGATCTTTTGCTTTCTTCATATTCCATCGGGACTTCTTTATGCAGGACTTGCAGAAGTTTTTCCACAGAGTCCTCGTCATGTGCATAGAGATGTAATCCTTGATAATATACATACAGTTTGCCCGATGGCAACATTTGTATTTTTGGTTTAGTTCCTGCTAGGGCTTCTCTCGGCACATCAGGGAAAATGGCGATGCGTTCTCCGTTGTATATGAAGGTGTCAGCATTTTGTGCCTCAGATAGGATTCTTTTCCTCACTCTCATATCTGGTATAGTCACTATAATGTCTCTAGGTATGTTTTTTTTAACGTTTTTCTTGGAACCCAGTCTGGCTGCTTTAGTAATGATTGGATATACACCTTCTTCAAGCTTTAGGGCCTGGGCAATAAAAGAGGCTATAAAAGAAATTAAATCTGCTGTCCCTTCCACCTCTTCCGGAAAGCCACGAAGTTTCAGGTTAATCCATTTTTGTTCAGTTTCTACTGCAATCAAACGATCGTTTACATCTGTTACATGCTCACATATGAGTTTTATATTTGCCTGATTTTCCAAGCTGTTTTCCAATGCCGATTCCGCCTTTTCCACTGCCTGAGCTACTGAGAGCTTGATGTCTTCTACGTGCAATGTAAGTGTGGAAATACGGTCAATCAGTCTTGCCTCCATAGTTTTTAGGTAGGCTAAAATCGCCGGATCTGAAGTCTGCTGCGGCATGTTCTCCGTTGGTTTTTCAGTTGCCACCATTTTGGGCACCTTCTGGCCTTGCAGGCCTCTGTTCATTTCGGCTCCGAAATGATCTTTAATGGTGCGAGAGGTACCGGAGACCACTTTATTCTTGGTCGGATCAGTTTTTCCCATATCAGGCAGAGCTTTTCCTAAGTGCGTGGGTCGGTAGGACGTTTGTTAAGTGCGGGAGAGTATTTTTGGCTCGGGAGCTGTACAATTATGCGACCGCCATCTTTGACAGCTCCGCCTTGCCCCCCCACAACATTCACTTCATCAATCAGTTCTTCCTTGTTAGTCAGAATTAAATCTAAGATAGCAGATCCTCTTGTTCCCACCTCCACCTTCTGAGAGATGGAAGTCGTCTGCAAGACTATTCAAGAATCTGCGGGATTCTGTTTAGGCACTTCATTCAACCTGTGAGTAAACACCTGTGCTGTAGAGCAGGCTTTGCGATCTGCATTTGTGGCTACCTTTAAATCAGAACGCGGCAGAGGCCTTAAACCGTTCACCCACAGTATCTGCCATCCTGAAGCAGATGGAAGTTTTTCACATAGTCACATTTTTGGAACTAAAAAGGGAAAAGTTCACATATAAATGTGGGAGCAAGACTGAAAAGCGAACACTGAAAGCAGGAGGAAGAATTGGGCAGTTGAACAGATGAGTTTTCGTGTGTCTATGGCTACCCTATTTTAAAATTTTATTTTTAAAAATATTTTGTTTACAACGTTCCTTATTTTTGCAAAGTTACTAATTTTTCATTTGGCAACGTCAGGGACTGAACCTGGTGCCTTCAGCATCTGCTCTACCCCTGAGACATGATGCTGCCTCCCCCTTGATAATGAGCACATGACGCTGCATTATACTGCCCTGGCATGCTGGTATCACAAGAAGAGGGGAGTTTAATTAAACATATTTTGTCATTAAATTTCACTTGATTCTGTTTTCACTTGTAATGTTTAAATCGGTGCACACATTCAAGAGGTCCTTCCAATGTCTCATTGTTGAAGAGGATAGCAATACAGCTAGTATGTTTTGTAGGTTTGCAAACTGGATTTTTTTTTTAAATTAAATGTAGGCTGGCTCACCACCTTTCTGCTAGCTGCTTTTTTGGCTCATGGAGTAGAATTTTTGCTCAAGAGAACCCACGGCTTAAAGACAATGTTGTAAGATGTGACTTGAGCACACCTGGAGAACAGAGAGTCCAATGAATGTGTTTCCAGAGTGTCTCCTGGCGTGCT
>NW_015175636.1:5752-7396 GCF_001447785.1 Gekko japonicus | reverse complement strand
CGGCACATGCTCCTGATGCACTCCCAGAAAATGTGTGTCTGGTGCAGAAGGAGGCTGTTCTCTTCCCAGGAGGCCTGGCGAGGTCTGGAAATGGCTCACGCACCAGACAGGCTTCTTCTGCTGCTGCCTCTTGGTCAGGGGAAGTGCTGCTCTCAGCCTGCAGGACGAAGGTGTCTTAGGTCAGGGCAATTCCACATTTGAGATATGGTGTGCTAACTGCCCAGGGGCTTCCTGACTCTGCCATGTGGTGACAGGGGTCCTCCCTGTGGGGCACCTGGAGAAGATCGGGCAGGGAACACAGGGATTTAAATCCCCCCTCCCTGAGTGTCTCCGCGGGAGGGGGTTGGGGCCTGGGTTCCTTACTGCTGGAGCACTGCACCGGGGTGCTCCGGCAGCAAATGACCCTTGTTTGAAGTGCCTGGCATGGGGTGAAAGGGAAGAGAGGAACCAGCCAGGAACCCAAAATGCAGCCAGCAGATGGCAGAGACAACCTTTGGCTGCTTCTGACTTAGGGGGCTTCTCTCTGAAGCAGTGGTCCGTGCTCTCAGTGTAGAAGGCCACACTGCACAATCTCCTGCAGTGATTCCCAAAACAGTTAACACCTCCTATGTGCACGGCTTTGGGGGCGGGCGGGATGCTCATCTTGCAGTTCAAGTGCTGCCCATCTTTGGGGGGTATGTGCCAGGGAATGGAGGGAGAGAGAGACGGGTGAGAAGGAGACCCTGGGGAGGGGGTCCCCCCACCACAGCATATGGGACACGGAAGGGGAGTGCTTAATTAGGAAGAGGAGGACTGCAGGTGGCCATGGTGGGACTGCCTGTTCTGGGAGAAGAGGAGGAGGAGGCAAACAGGAGACCCCAAAGGGTGCTGGCATCGTGGGCAGGAGAGCCAGTGGTGTAAAAAATTGAACGGCCTTCACTTTCCCTCATCTGCTGGAAGCTTCCGGACAGCCAACAGCAGGGCACAGAGGCTGCGGCCTTCTCCTGATGTTGCCTCCTGGCTCTGGGATGCAGAGCTTTAGTGATATTGAATGTGGAGGTCCCCCTCGGTCACCAGGGCTAGTAGCCATTGATAGACTTGTCCTCCATGAATCTATCTAATCCCCTTTTAAAGCTGTTTATTCCTGCGGCCCTCACTGCATTCTCTGGCAGCAAATTCCACATTTTAATCACTGTCTGTGTAAAGTAGTATTACCTTTTCTCTGTCCTGCAGCATACTGGGTTGACACTTTCATTGAGCTATCCACTACGATCCCAAAATCTTTTCCCCTCTCAATCTCAGTAAGTTGAATCCCATTCGCCTACACTTGAAGTTCGGACTTTTTGTCCCATGGTGCATCACCTTACACTGACCAGCACTGAACTTCATTTGCGACACTGTCGCGCACTCACCCAGTTTGTTGAGGTCCTCTAGGAGCTCTTCACAATCGGCCGTGGTTTCCACCATCCTGAATAATTTTGTGTTGTCTCCAAACTTAGCCACTATGCTACTCACGCCGAGTTCCAGATCATTGAGGAATAAATTAAATAGTACCAGCCCCAATACGGATCCTTGTGAGACCCCACTGCTTACTTCCCTCCATTGCTGGAACTATACATTGATTCCTACTCTTTGCTTCCTGACATTTAACCACTTTTAATCCAT
>NW_015175636.1:0-2324 GCF_001447785.1 Gekko japonicus | reverse complement strand
AGGGACGGAGGGTGCCATGTCTGGGCTAGCCCTCCGTTTCTTGGCCTGTGTCTTGATCCAGCATTTTGTCTCTTGCCTTCATGCTTTGCCTTTCTCCATGGCACTCCTGGGGGAGACCCTCTTTTATCCTCACAACAGCCCTGTAAAGTAGGCTCACGCGTCATGGCTAATCTCGGCATCTGAGCCCAGGTTGCCTTGAGTCGCCCCTGAGCTTCCGCTGATTCTCCCATCACTTGGTTGAATATCAAGAAGCCTCATTCCAGGCGGGAGGGGAAGGAGGCCTAGAGACGGGGAGAGAAATAGCCAAGACTCAGGAGGGAGGGGCAACAGGAGATGTCCTGTGGCCCCCGACAGAGAAACGCTTGGGCAGGGCTCTCAAGAGGTTTGGGGAGGCGTCACTGGATACCCCAGTCTACCTTTCTGGAGGGGTTCTGGGGAGACCAATTCTCAGGGGCCGTGAGGTTTAGGTGGTTGACTGAGGCTCTGTGACTAACGCCCTCTAAAATCATGGCCAAACTAAAGGCTTGATAAGTGATAAAAGGCAAGGAACAGCTTATCCTGTCTTCACTTACCATGAATTTAGTTGTATCCTGCTTTGTGGTTTGCTGTTCATCCTGCCTAGATAAACTCTTTTTATCAGTAAAACCCATGCACCTCTGCTACTGATTGCGCCCTTTACCCAGCAGGGTAATCAAGAACAGAGATTAACCCGCACATCTTTTAATGTCCTTTTGAATACTGGGCCCTGCTGACCTTCCCACAGCATCCATCTTGTTCCCCCAGTTTGTTCTGGTGATATGCCGGGCTGCTGCTGCTGCTCCCCAGCTGTGGGTCTTTGGAGCCTGCTGGGAGAAAGGAAATATCCTGACACTGACCTTCAACACTGTGGCTGAGCTGAGCGCCCAGGGATACTCGTTCTGTGTCTGTCTCCCACACCTCTGCCAGGGAGGGAATTAAGAGTGGCTTGTTTTGTGGACGAAGATGGTGAATGTGGAATATATCCATTACCCCTTAACTGAGCCAGCAAGGGTGGGTGGCACCCCATCCGATGTGGGAAGCACAGCACCCTCAAGGACCTCAGCCTCCCCCTACCAGCATCACCTCTGCCTCGACAGGACTCAATCTCAGCTTCTTCACTCTCAGCCCCTGAACCACCGCAGCTAGGCCCTGGCTCTGCACGGCTACAGCAGTGTCAGGCGGCCTTTCTGTTTTCCTTTCAAGAACAGGCACTTGGTTTCCGTTTTCCTTTCATGAACAGGAATTTGGGGGATCTGCCTGAGAATGAGAATGTCTAACGGGAAATATCTCGATGGGAGACAGAGACTCCCCTGAGTGTTGGTGAGCCTGCAGCAGGAAATTGTCAAATCTGTTTGAATATGGATCTTGCGAACGCTGAAGGAAGACAGCACAGACATTAAGAACTGCTGAGGACAAGATTATTATGATAATGATGCCAACAGGACGGGACAAAAGAAAGGTGTTCAGGCAGAACAACTTACATTGAACCAAAGAACTTCATTGATACCCTGATGTGGAATGGGCCTGCTCTGGCCTGCAGGTCCTGTTCCACCCAGCCCTCCAAGGTTTTTCCATCACCAGGGGAGACTTTTCTTTTTTTCTCGGGTAACCTGCTGCCACCACCTGACCTTTGTAAGGAATTGTCCGCTGGGAGGGGGGGTCAGGGCTCCCAGGTTCCCTCCCAAGTCCTGAGGCCTTGTGTTGGGTATTACAAGATAAAAACACTCAGTGTACTGTTTGTGTTGTCCTTTCCCTATGCTAGATTATAGTAAAACTTTTCTATTTTAAACACACATGGACTCTGGGTCTGAATTATTGTACTCTGGCATTGCTAACTCTGCTGAACTACAATTTTATAAAAACCTAACACCTTGCCTCTGTCTCTCCCGCTGCCCAGGGCCTGGTCACCACAGGAACAGTTGACTGCCTCATCTGGCCCTGGAGGAATAGCCGCTTGCCAACTGCCTGCCACTGGTTCTGGCAACAGGAGCTTCTATTCTGGGTTGACCAAAGAAGCCTGTTATCACAAAGAATTTCTGAATAAGGAACTGGAATGACCGCATGCCCCCTGCACCCCAAAATAAGGTTTGAACCACCACACATCATACCCCCCACACACATTCAGGGGACTCTGCCCTCTGAGAGGACATATGCTGGTTCCTGGTCCAAAGCCCACTTCTTGCACCAGCTGCTCCAAAGTGGGGTGCCCTTAGGACAATCACACACACAGACACCGGGGCCAGGCTGCATCCCAAAACATTTACACCACCCTGAATCACTCATCCCCACACTCTGGAGACTGTCCC
>NW_015175635.1:4645-7552 GCF_001447785.1 Gekko japonicus | reverse complement strand
TATCCAATTCCGTCTTGAAGCCGTCCATGGTTGTAGCCGCGTCCGCCGCCACCTCCTGTGGCAGTGAATTCCAAGTGTTCATCACTCTTTGGGTGAAGAAGGACTTCCTTTTATCCGTTCTAACCCGACCGCTCAGCAATTTCATTGAGTGCCCACGAGTTCTTGTCTTGTGAGAAAGGGAGAAAAGTCCTTATTTCTCTACCTGCTCTATCCCATGCATAATCTTATAAACCTCGATCATGTCACCCCTCAGCCGTCATTTCTCCAGGCTAAAGAGCCGCAAGCATTTTAACCTTTCTTCATGCTACAATCAAGTTTGTCTTAAAGGTGCTACTGGGCTTTTTACTATTTTGCAGCGACAGACCTAATGCGGCTAACTCCTCTGGATCTATTATTTTAATTGCAACCGCACATCTGGCTCCAAAGGCAGGCAGAGAGCCCATTAAAGGAAAAACGCTGGTTTCTTTTGTCAAAGTGTCCTTCGCATAGATCAGGAGGATGACGCTCACAACACATCGTCACATGTTTCCTAATTGCAGTTCTGTGCATCACACGCAAAGGAATCCAAACTCCGAACACCTTAGCCTAACACGGCCTGGTCTGATCAATTTCAGCTCCGTTGCTAATGAACTTAGAGCAGCGCCCGGCATGGATCGGTTGCCACTGGAGCTAGATTGATAATATAATTACGAGTCCCTCAAAGGTCTCTCCTTTTTATCTTGCTAATTAAGCCGATGCTCGGGGACGAGCGGAATAGAATCCGCACGCAGAGAATGCAGCCCCTGACAAATTCACAGAATCTCATTCGTATCACTGCCAGCACACTGGGGGTTTCATTCCCATGGAACACAGATGCGCAGGAGTCATGGATGCTTTCTCTCAAATGCATGTAAAGATGAGACAAGGCATCATTATAGTCTATTGGGTTCATTGGTGTACCTTTCAGCAAGTGCCAGTTTGGTATAGTGGTTAAGAGTGTGGACCCTAATCTGGGAGAACCTGGTTTGAGTCCCCACTCCTCCACATGCAGCCGCTGGTGTGACCTTGGGTCAGTCGCAAGTTCTCTCAGAGCTGTTCTCACAAGGGCAGTTCTTGAAAGAGCTCTCTCAGCCCCACCTACCTCACAGGGGGCCCAGGGCCGGCTCCAGCTTATTTTGCACCCACGGTGAGAACCCCTTCTGCCCCCCCCCCCCGTGCGCCCACCAATTAAAAAAAATAAATGCCTTTTAGGAAGAATGAAAAACACAAATAATCAAGAAACTCCCAGAGTACGGGGCCGGGTGCAGTTTGGTGCCCCTAAGAGCCGTCCCGCTCTAGGCGATCGCCTAGTTCGCCTAGTGAGTGAGCCGGCCCTGAGGGTGTCTGTTGTAGGGAGGGGAAGGGGATTGTAAACCACTCTGAGACTCTGAGTGAAGGGCGGGGTATAAATCCAATCTCCTCCTCCTCCTCCTCCTCCTCCTCCTTCTTTTGGCAATAATGTCATACTTATAACTACACTTTCAGAAGGGTAGCCGCATGGGCCTGCAAGGGATACATTTTTTTTTTAATAAATATTTATTTTTAATTGTTTTACACAAATTTTACATATTATCCTTTAACCATGCTTTTACATAGTAGTTTTTCCCCTCCTCCCTCCCCCTCCCCCCTATGCTATCCCAGTTCTTTAGTCCTATATTCCCAGCCACGGGCACAAAGTCCGAATCTTGCTCTGAATGTCTTTTCTTCCTTCTGTCGGTATCCATTCCATGTAGGTCTTCCACTTCATCGTGATCTCCGTAATCTTGTCTTTCCATGTGGTCTTACGTTCCAACTTTTCGATTATGTCGGACTGTATGAGATCAAACAAATAATTATGCCAGATTTCTACTGTCCATTTATTTTTATTCTTCCAGCCTAGAGCTATTACTGCTTTGCCTGCTAGTATCATGGCTTTAAACAAAGCTTGGTTTTCTTTGCTTATTGCTGGATTACCTACTATACTCATTAGCATTAAATTAAAGTTCGTGTGTAATTGTGCTTTACATGTCTTTTTTATAATTTGTAATATCTTTGTCCAGAATACTCTTACCTCTGGGCACTCCCACCACATATGGGAATACCATCCCTTCGATTGTTTGCAATGCCAACATCTAGGACTCATACCTGGGAACATGTTTGCAATTTGTGCTGGTGTTTTATACCATTTAGTAAGAAATTTATGCTCCATTTCATTAAATTTAATTACTTTAATTTCCTCAGTTCCTTTCATTATTTTTCTTGCCATGCTATCTGTTATCTGACCTTCTTTGGCCCAAGTGTTTTGTATATACAGTATTGCCTTGTCTTCGTTTGATATCATTTCCTTGTAAATTTTCCCTGCTAACCCTTGTTTTGACTTTTGCATCTCTTTGTATATTGTTTCTATTGGTTCCTCTAACCAACTTTTCTCTTTCTCCTTTATCTTTTTAACCTTACTATACAGGCCAGTTATTCTTAACCAATGTTGGTTGCCCACCTCTTCTATTATCTCCTGTACCGGTTTTAGATTGCCTCCTCTAAACATATCTTTCATCCTATAATACCCTTTAGCTTTTAGCCATTCCCACCATTCGTTACCTGTTATTTCCCTATTTATAGATTTTAATGGTGCCCAGCTTGAAGTTTTTCTTAGCCATAGCTCTTGCCACTTACTCCACGCTTCTAAGGCTGCATATCTGGGGCCTTTGGTTAGTTTGAGGTCTGTTTTTGTGACTTTACAAAGAGGCCCCCAGCAGCCAATGTAATTATTTATCTCGTTCTCAAATCTAACCCATTTTTGCTCTTCCCCTTCGCTTATCTCTAATAGGGACTTTATTTGGAAGGCTTCATAATAGCTGTTAAGCTCCGGGACTCCCCAACCTAGCTCTCCTTTGGGACTATATATCAATC
>NW_015175635.1:0-2253 GCF_001447785.1 Gekko japonicus | reverse complement strand
AAGGCCAGTTAATTGGCATTTAACGTAGGTGAGTTTCGTTAATTGAAGTGTACTGAAGCGAGGCTAATGACTTCCATTTAAAAGATAGCAGCCCAAGCGAGACCCTGGTTTTGCGATTTCTGCATCCCCGCATCATTTTTGAGAGGACTTTGTCCTTTGATTCGCTCAGACTACCTTCACAAATGCTGACCCGGCTCAACAAACGGAGGGCTCCACTTACTGCAGTTGAGTTAGTGTGAGCTGGCTCACAGTTTTTTAGCCTCCGGCTCACATATTTTTGTCTTAGCTCAGGAAGGATGGCTCCAGAGTAAGCTAATCTATGCAGTAGAGTTGAGTCATTATCTTGTATATCTATTATCTTTTATATCTACTCAGCCCTACCTCCACCTTCCTGAGTAGATATAAATTACCCGCCTCCCATTTTTCTTCTCACCTTGACACAGAGAGTCCTCCATCTTTCTGTGTTATACCTCTGAGGATGCCAGTCACAGCTGCTGGCAAAACGTCAGGTCCTACAGTGCCAAGACCACATCCGGAAAATCTACAACAGCTAATGAACTCCAGCCGTGAAAGCCTTCGGCAACATGTTGCAGCAAGTTAACTTTTTTGAACGTTAATCTGCTCACAATAAGTGAAATGTACCTTCATGGATATATCGTGTCAGATGTGCTTGTAAGTTTGTGACTAAAATTTGTAAGTCATTTGTAAGTAAAATTTCTTTTTCTTGTTACCAATGGAGTCAGATCACCTTTGTGATTGGTTTGAACAGGTTGGGTATTACAAGTTGAAAACACTCAGTATATCTGGGGTTAAATGTTTGTTTATGTTACTCACAGGAAGTCACATGTTTCTCATGGAACCAGTGTTCTTTAGATGTGGATTGCCCAGGAATTTTCTCCCTGATCTAGGGATTTGATTGGGACTAAAGTGTCAAGTTGTATTACCATTTTATGGCTTCTCTTCCCGTCTTTGTTTGGTGTTCTGAAGAAGAAGAAGAGCAGCTATAATCTCTCTCTTCTAGTTTTGTCTTTGCAGGGTAAGGATGTAGCCGATTTAGCTCTGTTGTTATTTTCATCCCAGCTCCCCTTCCCATGCTAGAATTTAGTAAAAACTTTCTATTTTAATCACCCATGGACTCTCAGTCTGAATTATCTAACTCTGGCTCTGCTGGATTATTTTATCTCGGCTAAATACCATTTTTTTTCAATATCTCACTATCACCCAACAGAACAGCATCTTCCCCTTCACCGGGAAATGTGGAAGATAAGGATACATAGAGATGCCATGTCCAGTGTTCCCTCTAAGCTGAGTTACTGTGAGCTAGTTCACACTTTTTTAGCCTCCAGCTCATACATTTTTGTCTTAGCTCAGGAAGGATGGCTCCAGAGCAAAGTAATTTATGCAGTAGCCAAATTGCTCGCTCACAACTTTAATGCCCGTAGCTCACAAAGTAGAATTTTTGCTCACAAGACTCCACAGCTTAGAGGGAGCATTGGCCATGTCCCCGGCTGGAAAGGGGGGGGGGGTAAGGTAAGGTTGCCAGCTCCAGGTTGGGAAACTCCTGGAGTTTTGGGGATGGAGCCTGGGGAGGACAGGGACCTCAGTGGGGTACCATGCCACAGAGCCCACCCTCCAAAAGCATCCATTCTCTCCAGTGGATCTGATCTCTGTCGTCTGGAGATGAGCTGTAATTCCGGGGGATCCCCAGGTCCCCACCTGGAGGCTGGCATCCCTAGGGATCCTGCGAAAAAGTTTCTGCGCTCCCAAGGCAATTGATTCTTTTTATTATTATTATTTAACCCAACAGGCTCCGCTCCTCCCAAATCTCCAGGCATGCCTCAAGCCAGAGATGGCAACCCTAGGGCCGAGCAATCAAGGGGAAGTCGGGCGGCGGCTGCGGGGGAGAGAACGTTTCACAAGCCAGCCGGCAAAGTTTAAGGCCCCATAAATCCCGGCCTTTTCCCCCTTGATTTAAAGCCTGGCAGCCCCGGGGGGGGGTTAGGGGCTTGAGTCATTGGCGGGGCAGAGACAGGCCGTCCATTCGCAGGCAATTAGCCTCCGAGCGAGGCCGGCCGGCCATAAGTCATCCCTCCCTTCTTCCCGGGCAGCCTTCTGGCCGGTTGGCACGTGCCGCTGCGGTTGCCAACCTCCAGGGGGCGTCTGGAGAGCTACTGGGATTAACAACTTGGTCTCCGGAAGACAGAGGTCCCTTCACCTGGAGATCGGGTTGCCAGGTCTGGGTTGGAAGATACC
>NW_015175634.1:7190-7996 GCF_001447785.1 Gekko japonicus | reverse complement strand
ACAAGAGATTACAAAGACAATAATTCATTAATGCTGGCAGAGATTTACCAATCCTAGATTCGCAGTATTCTTGCAGTGTGGTCTCAGCTGTACACGAGCAGGGTTCAGTGTGCTCTGGATACATAACGGTTCTACTGTAGCAAGGGAGTGAGAAAAGAAAGCTGGCTGCCAGCAATTCACACAGCTTGACCAACCGCATTTTCATTAGAGAAACAGAGGAGGAACGTGTCTCGGAAGTGACCTGGAGGACAGAGATACAGAGTTCTATCAGGGAGGGGAGTTGCTAGAAGCAAGGATTGCAAACTGAGGCAAGGAGATGGCCTTACCGGAATGCCTCACAGTGCAGCCAGAGAAGAACGCACGGGGTTTGCTCACCTTGCTGCTTTCTAGATGTCTTCTGTGTTCCCTTGGTGACACTTTCCAGCCCCAACCGAAGTTGCTGGTCTATCAGGCTGGTATATAAAGCTCACCACATTTCCTCCTTGGCTTTCCAAGTTTTCCTTTCCTGCCAAAGGGGCTGTGGCCAGAGGCAGTCATGTGCACAGAGGCATGATGGCTTTGGCTTTAGCAAGAAAGTGAGAAAATGTGTTCAACCTTTTCTAGGTTTGGACGGTTATTTGTCTTGAGAATGAAACAGTTCTGTGAAACATGAAAGCTTATGCCTTCTTTTGGTTGCTTGGATGGTTCAGTACATGACATCATCTATCTAATTATATGTCTAGCTAGACTCATGCCATCGTCCCACCCAGGCAGCAGTGTTCCCTCTAAGCGAAGTTAGTGTTAGCTAGCTCACAGTTTTTTAGCCT
>NW_015175634.1:0-7094 GCF_001447785.1 Gekko japonicus | reverse complement strand
TTAATGCCGGTAGCTCACAAAGTAGAATTTTTGCTCACAAGACTCCACAGCTTAGAGGGAGCAGTGCCAGGCAGTATCTTCTCAGTACCGCCCTCCCATCTGCCTCCAGTGCCACAAGCAGACATGTATTTGGATGCCTATATTTCCCATGGAGATCACTGATGCCTTTCTTCTGTTACTAAGTAGCAGTAGGTATTCCTATCTGTGAGGGACTTAGCTTACCTGTGTACAGGGCTATTTTTGGAATGGAGTTCCAGCTGGCTTCAGATTTGGCCATGCCCACTACAGCCATGGGGGTGTGGCCTAATAGGCTAATGAGTTTCTGCTGTTGGGTGTGGCCTATTATGCTATCGAGTTCCTGCTAAGCCTTTTCTACAAAAAAAGCCCTGCCTGTGTACATAGGAGGGCTACTGAGTAATGTCGAAGTAGCCCCGTGTCAAAGTGCTCCATGTGGGATTCTTGGCTGAAATACTAGTCGAAATGGTGGTGGAAAGTGTTGTCAAGTCAAGCCGACTTATGGCTACCCCTTAGGGTTTTCAAGGCAAGAGACATTCAGAGGTGTTTTGCCGTTGCTGCCTTTGCGTAGCAACCCATGGACTTCCTTGGTGATTTCCCATCCAAGTATTAACCAGGGCTAGCCCTCCTTGGTTTTTCAGTTATGACAGAATCAGGCTAGTCTAGGCCACGGAGGCCAGGGCACAGGTTCAAATATGGGGTTGCAAAACTTGTGACTGGCCAGGCCATAGTAGTCTGTCATGAGGTTGAGAAAGCATCTGTTTTTACTGCTTGCCTTCAACCTCCTGTTTCTGATGCTCCCCTTAAACGATGTCAGTTCAGAGCGGAGGAGAAATGACACTTCATGATTGGTGGATGTCGGCAGGTTCACTATGTCCTGTCAAGGGATGGGAGTGGGGCACCAAGCTGGTGTTGGCAATACAGTGGCATAAGGATCCTAGGTTTGGGCCGGTAGCGCTTTCCATACACATTATGTATTGTCGTAAAGAGTTACTGTGTACCTCTGTTTCCTGGTCTGTCCTAATCTTACTCAGGTTATCAACATTTTCTGCTACTCCTCAAATCTTGTTTTCATTCTGACTCCTTGTTCCTTCTCTAGTTGTTATTTTTCAATTGATTTTTACTGAAATAAATCTTTGTGTAAATTATCCTGAAACATATTATACTTGTTAGATTAACACCCCCCCACAACCCCCAATCTCCCTAAAACATCGATTTGACTTCTCAACATCTTCTGCTCCTCAGGGTTGTTACATCTGTAAATTTTGATTAGTATTTAATTTTGAAATATAAGTTTTGCATTCGCTTCATTTATCTTATATCACAAACAGTTTCCATTGTGCTTCCTTATTTCTTCCTTATCGTTCCTTAACGATTTACTAGGTTGTTCAAAATCAACATAACAATGTCAGCAAACTGTAATTGTATTCTTGCCCAAGCATAACTTCCTTATTTCCTTATTGTTCTGTATGCCTACCATACAAAGTGCTGTAGACAGTGGAGAATCCCATGAACATATAAATGAAACATTTTAATTTTTATGAATAGTTCCTACTTGGCATCTGTATAAGGTTTCAACCCAACTTCTCCCAATCCATGTTTTTAAAAGCAGCATCTAGACTCTCTACCCTTTCAAAATCCTTCCTGGCATCCCAATAGACTGATGACCTCAATTGCTGGGTTAGATTTCCTATTTGAATTGGTTTTATGACCCATCTCGCTTTTAAAATTTTTATTGGTTTTTATAAGACTATATTGAACAATTATACACATTCAGTAACAGGTTACAGGCATAGAAAATCTCCTAACAACATTTATCCATTCTAGCAACACAGAATATCTCCAGCCTCATATTTTGATCTTATCACCCTTCTCAATTTCAAATCTAATTGCACAACTTATTTTCCTGTATCTTTTAAGGCATTATTTACCGTCATTCACAACTTCTATAACAATTTATATCAATGATATAAATTCCTTTTTTTTTAATCCCATGAAGACAGGGTAGCTTTATTTATTTTGTTTACACCTACAAAACTACAGAAAATAGAAAGGGGAAGGGAAGAAAAATAAAAAACCCCAGGATATAAGACAGCAAATAAAGAAACCCACACTATAACTAAAAACCCAAGAAAGGAAGGTCTTTAACGGTTAGTATCCAGTTAGCGTGCACAAAGTTCCTTTCATCCTCTTCTTCAATTGTGGATCTTAAACTTTTAAAGAGTTATCTGGGCTCCCTTAGCCGCAAGTCGTATGCATCCCTAGCCGTGCCGCCCTCTGCTCCTCCTGGGTCTCCATCCCTCTCTTCCAAGGTATCTGCTTGGCCCCCTCCGTCTGGTTGTTCTTCCTTTTTCGATCCAAGAAACTGCTTCAACCATTCTTCCACTTTGAAAACTGAGTCAATTTTCTCCCTTTTATCTTTGTATTTAAACACAACACCTTCTGGGAAAATCCAGGAATACGAAATCTGGTTGATCTGGAGAGTTGAAACAAGGCCTTTGTAGGCTTTACGTTTCTGTCGAATCTCAAATGGGGTGTCCTTTAGGACCCTGATAGTTGCTGCTCCCAGCTGCAGAGGGTTGGCTGCTGTCGCTTTGAGAATGTCATCTCTCATCTGCCTTCGGAGAAACTTGACAACAATCTCACCCGGCAAATTGTTTTGCTTAATGTATTTAGAATAGGATCAGTAAACCATTTCGATCTCTACTTCCGCTTCTGCTGATGAGTTGCCGAGTGCTGAAGCGATTAGCTCTGCTATCAGCTTCCTCAAGTTTTCTCTTGCCGTTTCCGCCACCCCCTGAAATCTGAGAACTTTGTTAGCTTTCTCCATTTGTAGATTCAATAGTCTCCTTTCTTGCAGATCTTGTCGTTGTTCTAACAGACCAACTTTCTTTTTCACCTTTTTGGTATCGTGCATTGTCTCTTTAAGTTTTTCGTCTGTTTCAATCGACTTTTTCACCAGCTCGGCAATTTGTTGTTGTTGCTTTGCCAAACTCTCGTTGGATGCAGTCATTTGTTGGTTAATACCATCGAGACGTTCGTTAATGGGCCGGATCAGCTCCAATAGCATGGAGAAAACGTCTCCTTCCTCGATCCTTGGACTTTGACCACCCCACCCAACTTGTCTCGTTGTCTTTCCTCGTGCGCCGGCCATTTTCAGCTTTGTTTACACTAAGGCCGCCTTATCACCTTTCTTCACAAAAGAAACGCAAACTTATCTCCAAAGCAGCTAAGTCTTTGGCACACTTTAACGCTCTTCTTTCCTCCTCCCCCCCCTCTCTCTGTATCTCAGTTCAGTTTGTTTACGTCTGGGATTCTCTCCCGACGCCGCTTCTGCTGGGGGGGGGTAACTTTTAAAACTTTTTCGCTCAGTTCTTTCTTTGATTCATTGACGGTCTACTCACAGGCCCCTCGTAGTTACGCTCATTCGATGACCTTCTTGCTTGTCCCGGTTGGCATCAGCTATGCCCGGTAAAAACCGAGCCTCGCAGGGGGTGGACCGATTGGGGCAAAAGGAGCGCCTCAATTCTCCGGCTTTGCGCCATCGAAGAGGTCGCCCCCCCAGCGCCCCCGGCTCGGAGCCTTTTACTAAGGCTCACCTGGGGGTGCCACTTGAGGTGGCACTCCTCCAACACCCCTGGAGCGCGGATTGCCTCCCCAGCCTCAAGGGAGAGAGTCCGCCATCGCTGAGCCGCAGACCGGAAGTCATGATGTAAATTCCTAATAGGCTCTTATTCTCCTTCTTGTTCATATGCTGTTCTAACTCCAATCAATCTCCTATATATTATGTTCAATATGGAACCACATTTTAGTATTATTTTTATTATATTTTCCCCTTTTACAACCTTTTTCTTACTCTTTCAATTCCTATAACTTGTATTATTTTTAATTATTAATATTATTTCTCTTCTATCAGCTATAAGCTGCCAAATTCTCATCCTTATCTCCAAAGTCAGGGACTATATTCCATATGCACACTCTAAATAGTTATCTACGTTAACTTGAAACCTACTTATACTATCACGCCACAACAAAAATAATTTTCTACTCCCAACATCACCGTGTATTTAAAATTGGTCTTAATATTCAGTATCTTTGACATTTTCATTATCTCATCTCTTTGCTATATACTTCCAAATCATACTAAACTCTTAACATATCAATCACATAAATAAATATATTATTAAATCAATTTAACTTTCCAATACATCAAAACAGAAACATAAAACCCACATTTTACTACAACCTATCAATACATCTCCTAATACATTGGTAAATTTTCTTCTTTGCCTATCAATTCATTATTTTAATTAAAATTATAGTACCTTTTAAATTTTTACAATTAAATATTTCATTATTGTTATAAGTCATAAATAATAACTTTGATACTTCATATTAACTTATGCAACCTTAGCAAACCAGTTCCTATTATTACACATGATCATTTTAAACCCACACTTAATTTTTTACCCCAATACTTCAATATTTTAAACATGATTCATCCACCCTTTTTATAGACTTTAAATACACATATTTTATTTAATCTCATTAGTACCTTTTATAGTTAATTTTACCCAATTATAACTTACAAATTCCTACCATTAATCATTCTGAACCCAAAATTAATTTTCAATCACAGTATTCCAATATATACCCTAATATTCCAATCACCTTTACTTGCCACCTTCACCATTAGCATAAACAAATACCTAGGTAAATAACAAAAATAATTACATAAATAAGTAGGTTTTAAGTCATTTTTCCATCTTAAATCCAATGAGGGCTGGGCTTTTTGTTTGTTTTTCCATCTTTTGTATATCTTATTCTTCCTTTAAAACATCCGCAGCCTATTTTTCTGTAGAAGCAGATCAGCATTTCTGTGATCTTTCAATGTCCTTTGACTTCCACCCCTTTTCTCCATAATTTCCATCCAAACTTTTTTCCAACCTTTATTGTCTCTCTTAAATTTCCATGCACGTCGTTTCCTTCTTTTAATCCTTTTCTCTCTCTCTTTTTCCGTCTTTAAACATTGGTTATTTTCTTTTAACAGTTCCAATGGCGGGATTATCACTTCTACATATTCAGCCTTTTTTATAGTCCCCAAACTTTCCTCCTCAACATGTTCAGCGATCTTATTCTGCACCTCCTCTGGAGCTTCCTCTGAAGCCTCCTTCACCGAAGATTGTTCCCGCTGCTCCTTTTCCTCAGTTTTTTCTTGTAGGTTGTATTTCTTCTTAATCTCTGTACATGCTTCCTCACATCCCAGTTGTACTCCCTTTAGTACAGCCTCTCTCACAGCCCTCAAAAACTGTTCCATTGTCATCTCTCCAGCTTCCTCATTTTCGTCAAGCGTTTCCTCCTCCATATCAAATCACATTGATCCAACCACATTCATAAGCAGATATCAACCGATTCTTCCAAAGCCCAGCTAACAGAAGTTCCTTATTATTTCACACTCTAGACCCAATTATTATTATTCTTTTAACTTCTTACCACGAACCAGCATACAGCAGAAATTCAACAAAGATTCCATTCAAAGACACCAATATCTTCTCTCCCCCCTCTGAGAAAGCCTCGTTATATTTAAGTCACTTAACTTACTCAGCCGTTTCCCGTCTCGCACTTGGACGCAATAACTCGGGGATTTTCACTTTTCTTCTCTTCAGTCTTATAAGACTTCAACTCTTAGCTTCTGTGTTGCTTTTAATCCTTTTTTTACGTTTCTCGGAAATTAAAAACAGCGGCTGGCGGCATCTAAAAGAACACGGCAGCCATGTTCTTTCTTCGATCTCTCGCCCGGCTTCAGGGCAGTCCCTGGGCACCCCCCGCTTGCTGACCGCGGGAGGGGCCAGGAAAAGAGCCCCCTGCTCCAGCCCTCATTCCCCGAGGACTGGTCAGGCTCTCCCGAAAATC
Organism: Gekko japonicus; assembly: GCF_001447785.1. Taxonomy (NCBI): domain Eukaryota; kingdom Metazoa; phylum Chordata; class Lepidosauria; order Squamata; family Gekkonidae; genus Gekko; species Gekko japonicus. Next base: position 1,166 of record NW_015175634.1, on the reverse strand, counting down.
GGGAAGCCCGAACAAAGCGAAAGAGGTTCGGTCGGGGACGGAGCTCACCTTGCTCCCACCCGATCGTTAACGTGCCGTACCGGAAGTCTCAAACTCATCGTTTTATGACCCATCTCAGGGCTTTAAAAAAAAAAGAAAAAAAAAGAGGTGCCGGAACTCTCAAGAGGGAAATGAAGTTTCAATCCATATACTGAAAACTTGTGTACTTTTAAACATTTTAAAAAGAATTTTGTCAAAGAGGTTCCAGAACTCCATTCCGGCACATCCCCCCAGAAAAAAAGCCCCGACCCATCTAATATTAGTTCTCAACTTACAACCCTACACGTGTTGCATCAATGTGGATTGAGACGAAATGGAAACAAATATGCTGGCCTTGTACACATGATTGCCAAGTTGCAAGTGTGGATTGTACATGTGTAGTAGGTTTCTTCTCTATGACCCAGAGCATTTTAAAAAATCACAAACATTTCCCAGTCACAGGAAATGAATTATTGTAAGATATGCTGTTGGCTCTGTCAAAAGTTGTCAACCAAACCCTGGCAAAGGGCTTTTGGGTGGAAGGGTTATAAGAAGACAAAATTACAAAAATCTAGTGTGAGGCTGCCCTCACACTAATCAGGTAGGCTACCACCAGCCCGTTAAAGTTTATCCCAACAGCTCAGCAAGTCTCCCAGCCTTTCAGGATATAATGGACCTAAAATTGACACTGGGCTGGCTATATTTGACAGCATTGCCTAGTGACACTCATTATAAAGCAGAGGATTTCCCATTCGAAGGCATATCATTTCACCCCGGTAAGAATTGATGATACACTGGCTCAAGTCAAAAGGAACAAATAGATGGCCAGATCTTTGGGGGTGACAACTGCTGCTCCACAATATAAGTAGAGATATTTCCCAAGGCACCAATCACATCAGCAGTATTGTGGTCAGAGCTAGTACTCACATACCTACCACCTCACCCTTCCCAGTGTTCTTTCACTCGAGGGCAGTCCAGGAGAAGAAAGGGTTCTAAGCCTAAGCCTAGTCAGCACCCGCAATCCTCTAAAGGCCCGCAACAAATATGGAGGTTTTCTTTTTGACTAGTACAGAATGATGGAGTCAGGTTTTTTTATAGATTGGCAACAGACTGATTGAATCATTTTTATTTGATAGACTGGCGTACTC
>NW_015175633.1:0-8238 GCF_001447785.1 Gekko japonicus | reverse complement strand
TTCTGTTCCTGCCTCAACAGGGAGAGCAATTCTTTAGTAGGTTTAATCTCCTCATTTCACCTATAGAGCTCGCAGCTTTATTTGTCAACCTTCAAAAAAGGTCCTTACAGCTGACCCAGAGGATAGAACATTTGGGAGTAATCATAGACACCACAACCCATTGTCTCTTCCTCACAAGGGAAAAAAAAGCTCAGAAGACCATAGAAATGTCAGAAGCAGTTATCAAAAGCAAATCATCCTCTCTGATGTTACTGGCCAAACTAATGGGGATGTTAATCTGGCTGCATGCAAGAGCTGCATGCAAGAGCTGGGGCCCTTTCAATTTCAGGGTGGTGAAAACCAGTGAGGATTGTGAGGCACTCCAAAGGGATCTGTCTGGGCGTCAACATGGCAAATGGGTTTCAATGTGGCCAAGTGCAAGGTGATGCACATTGGAGCCAAAAATCCTAAATATAAATACACATTGATGGGGTCTGAACTGGCAGAGACTGATCAAGAGAGAGATCTTGGAGTACTGAAAATGTCGAGACAGTGTGTGATTGCAATAAAGAAGGCCAATGCTATGCTGGGGATTATTAGGAAGGGTATTGAAAACAGATTAGCCAATATCATAATGCCCCTATATAAATCAATGGTGCGACCTCATTCTTCACCCAACTTCTTCACCCAAAGAATGATTAACACATGGAATTCACTGTCACAGGAAGTGGTGGTGGCTACAAGCATGGACGGCTTCAAAAGGGAATTAGATAAGCATATGGAGCAGAGGTCCATCAGTGGCTATTAGCCACAAGGTATAAATAGGGATTCTGGGGCAAGTGATGCTCTGTCTTCTTGGTGCTTGGGAGGGGCAACAGTGGGAGGGCTTCTAGTGTCCTGGCTTCACTGGTGGACCTCCTGATGGCACCTGGTATTTTTGGCCACTGTGTGACAGAGTGTTGGACTGGATGGGTCTTTGGCCTGATCCAACATTGGCGTCTCTTATGTTCTTAAATTATGAAAAAGAAAGATCTTTACATCCAGGTTCCACTACATGTCAAATGCAGTCTGATGTGGTGGACAAAAATGCCCAATCTTATCCAAGGAAAGAAGTATTGCATTCCTACGATGGAGCAAATCTTCACGGACACCAGTCTGTCAGAATGGGGAACAACATTAAACAGAATACTGCTTCAGGGCCATCCACATCAACCTGCTAGAACTCCAACCTACAGTACCGTATCCAGGAATTGAGGAGGCACCGGGGTACTGGCGGCTACTGTTAATTTAATTATCAGAAGAAGCTTGGCTGGGGTTCTCTTGACACCACACTGCTAGGATCTTTGGGTGGGGAAGGCCAGGAGTCCCAGCCACAAATTGCAGCGTGTTTGGGGCGGGGAGGAGAGGAGAGGGGTGGGAAAACTTTCCTCTCCAGTGGAGGAGGAGGAGAGATTGGATTTATATCCCACCTTTCACTTGGAGTCTCAGAGTGGCTTACAAACTCCTTTCCCTTCCCCTCCCCAAAACAGACAACCTGTGAGGTGCCCCACTTGGGATCATGGCTCTCATGGAAGGCAGCCCACCCTCAGCTTTCGTCAGCCCACCCGACAGTGAGGGAGGGTTGTCCAGGGGTTTACCTTCTATGTCCCTGGTGACTGAAGGCATTGGCACAGGCGAGCAGCAGCCCAGCCAGCCTCAGCTAGAGCTCAGCTCTGCCCAGCCGGGTGCCCCACCCAGTGGCTGACAGCAGGAACTGGCATAGAGGTGTGGGACACATGCCAGCCCTTCCCTCCTCCCCTCACTGCTCCCTCCCTCCCAGTTAGTGATTTCTTGGCTTGGGGTAAGGAGCTGTAAAGGCTATTCCCACCTTCACTAAGGTTTCCCAAAACAAAATTCAAAAGTGAGAGGGAAAATGGTTCTCTCTCTTGCTCTCACTAAGAGGGCAATCAGAACAAAAGTTAAAAAAAACAACCCCAAGGGTAGTCTGCCACCAGGTCCCTTTAAGGTAGTTCCCACCGGCCAATAGACAGAGGGACCTAAGTCTCTGGTCTGGTCTGCTGGAACTCTCAAAGCAAAACAAAGTTGCAGGTTAAGTGACTTCAGAACAAAAATCAAAACAGGACAAAAGTTTTCTTGGTAGTAGTTAGACGAGGGCTAGGCAACAAGATTTAGCCTTTGAGACCTGTTAACACAGAAGACTTTAACAAAGTATTCAAATAAAATATATTTTAGTTTATTTGGTGCACATAACACATAAGAACAAAACAAGGCTAGTGAAGGATTACAAAATAAGAAACTCTAAGCTTATCCAGCCTGACTGAACTCTGAAGCAAGCATATTACCTCTCCACAGATAGTCTTGGTGTAGGTGGTCAGCAAGAATAGCAAACAAAGTTCATCAAGTTCCAAAAGTCAGAAGCATGATTGCTGGTTCTGGCAACTGGACCAGAGGTAGGCTCAGTAACACAGACCAGCTAGCCATTATTGAAATACAGCTATTCTTATAGGAAACTGACCCCTCCTTGGGTTAAGACAGTGCCCAATCATAATTCAGAGCAGTGATGTCAACTTAATTGGTTGCCATGCCAATTACATCCCATCATATGCAATCTATCCCAGCAGCCTTTTGGCCTCTTTCCCAGAATGCTTAGGGCATGGAAAAATACTCTGCTCCAACCTCCCACATCCAGGTGGTACCAAGTTAATTGGATGGAATGCCTTGATGGTCAACACCAAAACACTAAGAACATAAGAACATAAGAGACGCCAATGTTGGATCAGGCCAAAGGCCCATCCAGTCCAACACTCTGTGTCACACAGTGGCCAGAAATACCAGTGCCATCAGGAGGTCCAGCAGTGGGGCCAGGACATTAGAAGCCCTCCCACTGTTGACCCCCCCCCCAAGCACCAAGAAGACAGAGCATCACTTGCCCCAGAGCCCCTAGCTATACCTTGTGGCTAATAGCCACTGATGGACCTCTGCTCCATATGCTTATCTAATTCCCTTTTGAAGCCGTCCATGCTTGTAGCACCCACCACTTCCTGTGGCAGTGAATTCCATGTGTTAATCACTCTTTGGGTGAAGAAGTACTTCCTTTTATCCGTTCTAACCCGACCGCTCTGCAGTTTCATGGAGTGCCCACGAGTTCTTGTATTGTGAGAAAGGGAGAAAAGTACCTCTTTCTTTACCTGCTCTTTCCCATGCATAATCTTATAAACCTCGATCATGTCACCCCTCAGTCGTCTTTTCTCCAAGCTAAAGAGCCCTAAGCGCTTTAACCTTTCCTCATAGGGAAAGTGTTCCAACCCTTTTATCATTCGAGTTGCCCTTTTCTGCACTTTTTCCAAAGCTATAATATCCTTTTTAAGGTGTGGTGCCCAGAACTGCACACAGTATTCCAAATGAGGTCTCACCATTGATTTATATAGGGGCATTATTATATTGGCTGATCTGTTTTCAATACCCTTCCTAATAATCCCCAGCATAGCATTGGCCTTCTTTATTGCAGTCACACACTGTCTCGACATTTTCAGTGAGTTATCCACTACAACTCCAAGATCTCTCTCTTGCTCAGTCTCTGCCAGTTCAGACCCCATCAATGTGTATTTATATTTAGGATTTTTGGCTCCAATGTGCATCACCTTGCACTTGGCCACATTGAACCCCATTTGCCATGTTGACGCCCACTCGCCCATCCTTGACAGATCCCCTTGGAGTGCCTCACAATCCTCACTGGTTTTCACCACCCTGAACAACTTTGTATCATCCGCAAATTTAGCCACTTCACTGCTTACTCCCATCTCCAAATCATTAATGAACAAGTTAAAAAGCAGTGGACCAAGTACTGATCCCTGCGGTACCCCACTGCTTACCACCCTCCACTGAGAAAATTGCCCATTTATACTCACTCTCTGTTTTCTATGAATTAGCCAGTTTTTGATCCATAAAAGGACTTGTCCTTCTATCCCATGATTTTTGAGCTTACTTAGGAGCCTTTGATGAGGAACTTTATCAAAAGCTTTCTGGAAGTCAAGGTAAATAATATCTATTGGATCCCCCTTGTCCACATGTTTGTTCACCCCCTCAAAGAACATTAACAGGTTAGTGAGACAAGATCTTCCCTTACAGAAACCGTGCTGAGTCTGCCTCAATAGGTTTTGTTCATCTATGTGCCTACTAATTCTTTCCTTAATAATGGTTTCCACCAATTTACCCGGTATCGACGTCAGACTGACTGGCCTGTAATTTCCCGGATCTCCTCTGGAACCCTTTTTAAAGATGGGAGTGACATTAGCTACCTTCCAATCCTCAGGAATGGAGGCAGATTTTAAGGAAAGATTACATATCTTTGTCAGGAGATCTACAAGTTCACATTTGAGTTCTTTCAGAACTCTCGGATGTATGCCATCTGGGCCTGGTGATTTTTCAGTTTTTAAGTTGTCTATCAGTTTTAGGACCTCCTCTCTCATCACCTCAATCTGACTCAGGTCTTTTAGCTTACACTCTTATAGCTTACAGCTGAAAACTATTCTGCAAGGTCACTAAGGGCTTGCAGAGTTATCTCTGTATCCCGGCAGAAGGTTCACTGGAGGGCGGTTTTATTGCAGGCCCTAAATCCAGACATGAACTCCTAGGTCCTGAAAACACTTACACTTAGACAAACATGACCTGAGAGGTTAAAGCAATATGCACAATTTAAGAGAACCTAAACTATGAATTAAACAGACAGTTTGCAATTAAGAAAGCATTCTCTTTACATGAGCTTAAGCAGTTTAAGCATATACATGAAAGGGAAGGGAAGACTCCGGTGAGGTGGGGTGGGGGATTGGGGTGAGGTGCTGCAGATTCAAAAGGGGGTTCTGCCCCATGTGCCCCTCCACTTGCTACAGCCCTGCTGAGCTATCCATCTCACCCTGCTTCACTTCAGCACACAGATTTCATTTCAGCACACAGATAGTAGGCCAACACATATTGGTATGAACAAACAATATCTCAACCAAAGCATACCTCAGAGGTTGATAACCATATTTTGTCTAGGTCTGTCTTTTCATTATAAAAATCCATTACTTTATCTTTAGTAAACCTTGACTGTAATTGCAATTTTTCCAAATTCAATGCTTGTAGTGTCTCCAACAATTTTAGCTCTTTATTCTTGTTTAATCACACAACACAAAACAGAAACCTTTATTGGCATTACATAAGTAAACCAGGCAAGGAAAAGTTTAAGTGTTTGATATGTAACTCTCTTATTGTCCGACATCAGTGTAGGGATTATGAAGGCCTCTAAAGGTGAAACCCACATAGGTATTTTTAGGTAAAATCTTTCTTTAATTCTCCTCCAGATCTTTATTAGGGCTCCTCTAATGATATGATTATGGAAATTTGAATGGATTTTATCTTTATCATACCATATTGTCCGGTCCCATTTCACAGCGATTAATCCAATACACGTTTTAAGCAAAGTAGAATTTTATTAAAGCCATGATAGAGCAGGAGCAAGTTCACTGTCCAGAATGCCTGGGCCAGGGTGGGCATGGAATAATGTAATACATTCAAACAAGGCTATAACCAATAATCTCCATTCCAGCTGAGCGGGCAGACTTCGGGTTACGCGCGCAAAAGCCTGAGAAGCAACGTTCCCTAAAATCAAAACAATTACAGCTTCACACGGAACGGCTCATTATACAGTTAGCAAAGCATCTCTCCCCACACACCTGTTAATCTTGCAGATAAGCGTTGCCTAGCAGTAGCGGACATGGAATGCATGGGCGCAAACTAGACGCAGGGGAAGATAGGGCATGCGTAGAGGCGGGGGGGGGGGGGCTGACAGCTTCCCAATCTTCTATGGCAGCTAGCTGACACATATGTAGGCATATGTAGGCATGCCAGCCCATATGTTGGTTATGGCCCTCAAGATATAGCAGTCTTTTATCTTCTAACCAATCCCTAATCCAACCCATAGCTGAGGCTTGGTAATAAAGGGACCAATTTGGTACACCGAGGCCACCTCTTTCTTTTTTATCTTGAAGAAGTTTCAATTTAATATGTGCTTTTTTTGGAGTGCCATATAAATTTTCTTGCATATTGATCCAATTCCAAGAAAAAAATATTATTTTTTAAAATTGGTATGTTCTGTGCCAGAAATAGGAAACGTGGAAGGATGTTCATTTTAATAGTGGCAATTCTACCCATAAATGATAGGTGTAAATCATGCCATTTCTGTAGATCTTTCTTGATATCTTCTAATAATTTCTTGTAATTATTTTCAAATTTACATTAAGCAGGTATGGTGTAGATATTATTGGATCTTCCAAAATGAATACTAGATCATCAGCAAAAGCTTGAAGTTTAAATTCCTCTCCTTTAGTTTTAAGACCTCTTATGTTCGAATTTTCTCTTACCAAGTCATTTAATGTCTCTGTTACAAAGATAAATAATAATGGAGAAAGCGGACATCCTTGTCAAGTTCCTTTTTGGACAGGTATATTTTGAGTTAAATCTCCATTAACTATTATTTTTGCATTGTTCTTTATATATAGACATTATCATCATCATAAAATTATTGCCACAATCCCAAGTCTCCAATTTATATCTTAAGAATTCCCACGTTACATTGTCAAAGGCTTTCTCCACATTGAGAAAAACTAGTGCTAATTTTCTTCCAGGATGTTGTTCATAGTATTCTAAAATATTTAGAATAGTTCTTAAATTATTTTTTATCTGTTTCTTCGGGAGAAAGCCAGATTGGTTTCGATGTATAACTTGTACCAATATCTTCTTGAAACGGGTGGCTATGATAGTTGCAAAAATCTTATAGTCAACGATACAGGTCTATAGTTTTGGATTTATCTTCAGTAGTAGGCTTGTGTATTAATATGATCAAGGTGTCGTTCCATGAGTTTGCTAAGTTTCCCGTTTCTATAATGTTATGAAGTAAATCTTTAAATTGGAAGAGAATTTCATCATCAAGTTTTTGATAGACTTCAGCCGAGATACCATCAGGACCTGGAGAGTCTTCTTCTCTTTTGTGGCCCATTTAGACCATTTACATTTACCGATAATAATCGCAGTTTTTTAGTTCCCATTTTTTAAATCTTTCTTTAAGGGAACTATATTTTTAAGTTTAAGTCTAGTAAGAATTTGTGATTCAGTTTTAAGCTTCAATTTTTGTCTCTTTTTCTCCTTTTTATCATCTTTATCTTGAGTTTTGGGGTCAGCCTGAGAGGTTGATCCTTCCTGATCTTCATCTTCTTCCCCTTCAAGGATGCTTTCAACAATTAGAATATACAACACTTCCTGGAAAGTGTTCATTAGGTGGAGTAGGAGGAAAGATGTCGGCCCACTTGACTCCCCAATAGAAGTAGTATAGCTTTTCTTCAGGGTGGCCTGTCTACTGGACTCAAGCCTTTCATGCTCAGGAGACAGGTAGCTGCACTATTGTCAGTCTTGTCCCAATTTGGAGGTAATAATCTATCCAACTATCCTCATGTTCAATGTTTCTTCAGGGGGCAACTCTCAAAAGCCCTCCTGAAATACATAGATTCCGTATGTGGAAATTACACAGTCTTATCAGCACTCACCATACCTTCCTTCGAACCAGTTGGGGAGATACCTTTACGGTGGCTGAGGATGAAGATACTCTTGTTAGCCTGATTGCTTTGTGTTCTTATCAATATGGGGGAATTATTATTTATAGAAAGCAATAGGCAATAGGAAGAAATCACCAGTGTATACAGAGGTCCCACTTTTTCCGGGAGATACCAGTTTAAAATGATATCTTTACTGTATTCTTTTCCACATTCAAACAATACACATACGCACACACAATTACACAGCTTTTAAGGAAAATAAAGAGAGATGGATAGCACATTCGCATTAGCAGGATATCGTTGGTGGGCAATACTTTACCTGTCCAAAGAGATGCAGCTTCCAAATGGAAAAATAAGGGAACTAGCAGAAAATGAGGATTTAAGCTAAGGAAATAGGAATCATGTGACTGAACCGGCAGACACACGTGGAAGGACTCTGGCTGCAGTCTGAGAGTCTTGGGGTAGGATGAATGGCAAGGTAGCCAAAGATATGAGTCAGCTAATATAGAGGTCATGGAGGGGGTGTAGAGAGAGAGAGCGACCACATGGCTGGGTGTCCCTTTTAAGAGGGGGACCTGGGGGGTTGGAGCAGGCTGGCCACATGTCAAAGTCACATGTTTCTTGGGGGTGGCCTAAGATGTTCACATGTCTTGGCTCACCTCCTAATAGT
>NW_015175632.1:8088-8423 GCF_001447785.1 Gekko japonicus | reverse complement strand
CGCGAGGATTCGAGTTTTACAGCTCTCTTTCCGTGGCCTTTCTGCTCTTTAGACGGCAAGGAGATGGGAACGCGCAATCCTTTTCACCATGAGCTATGAACTGAATTAGATTACAAAAGATGTGAACTTCACCAGTTATCCACCCTGATTGACTGTAAGTAAGGACATCTCTGCATATATATTAAATAAGCAAGGCGACAATATACATCCTTGTCGTACTCCTTTTCCTATGCTGAACCAATCAGTTGTTCCATATCCGGTTCTAACTGTCGCTTCTTGGCCCTTGTACAGGTTTCTCAAGAGACATGTGAGGTGGTCTGGTACTCCCATCTCTT